>NW_015113043.1:40197-175487 GCF_001443285.1 Poecilia latipinna
GGGGTGGTGTGGGGGGGGGGGGGGGGGGGGGCACACAGGCACCCCTCTGTTTGACTACTGCATCCCTCTGCTGGGAGACACGGCACCCCCTGCAGGAGGCGCAGCGCTCCGCTTCTCCCACCGTCCCTCAGGGCACAACCCCCCCCTCGACTCCCCCCTTCCTTGCATTGAGCCTGGTTCATCTGCTGACCCATCAATCAAAACGCGCCGGCGCAAACACACAATTACCATAAACATGTTGCATTTCTGACAAAGCTGAGTTATTACGTTTCTCCGGAGGGGCTTCGTATTAAAGGGACACCGGAAGATTTCCGCACTTTTATGTCAGCCAAGTTGAAAACTATAGGGGGAAAAAAGGGATTAATTTCCTTTGTCTGATGCACATTTGCAGAAGAAAAAGAAGAAAAAAAGTCCATGGTCTCATGAAGCTAAAACTCGTCCTCCTCACTGGGGTTATCATCATCAACAAGATGACTTCAGGTTTTTTTTTATCTTCATTCTTTCTTCCAACTAATGCACACACCCACTCACATCACCAGACTGCACTTTCTCTCAATGAACCAACAATTACCTACACACACACACACACACACACCCACTCAGCATACAGGAAACAATATCTTTGCTCAGCTACTCCAGTATTAAGTAATAGTGGTATTGTTGATCTGTGGCTGGGCCATTTCTTTAATTACCCTCTGCACACACGCGCCCCGTCCCTTTCTCTCTTCTAACTAGTAGTATATATAGACCACATGCTCAGTCACAGAGTAATTGGATCAGCCATGAAAAAGGAGGCAATCTGGATAATTCATTAATCTATGTGGCTGGGGCGAGAGACGCAAGGCCGGTTTTACAACCCCACCAGGGAGGCTGCGAGACGGACCGAGAGACCTGCTGCCCTCCGACGATCTACGGTCTTGCTCCAATTGGAAATGGCTTGCTGAAATGCATTAGGTGTGTATGCACTTATTCTTATTTCACACACATACACACACACGTGGCTTGAAGACTGTTCTCAGGAAGATGCAAACAAACATGCTTGCAATAACTGGCATGGAGCAGACATGACTGGCCGCTCCAGCACAGCTGGTTGATGCCAGACTTTTTATTTGTAAACAGGGTAAAGTGATCACCAACATCATTTTCTCACAATGAAAAAGTACACCACCAAGTATTCATCTTTTTATATCCAAGCTTTTATAATCAGAGAATTTTACTGGAGAGATTTTTTTTCTTTTAAATCGATGCGTGTTTAGCTTTGTATTTCATGGAAAACTCGTAGGCTCATATCAGATGAATGGTATTTAAAGGGGCGGTGTTATGCGTTTTCCGGACACATGGTGCCAATTTACAGCACAATCAAGTAACTATGCTACCTTCAGTTGTTCTAAATAAATGATGTACATATGAAATATGACTTGAAAGAAATTTGACTTTGTAATTTAACTCCTTGAAACTGGGCGTCTCGAAGGCGGGGCTAGGTCCACTCAGGTGTTTTGCGCAGTTGAATGGTTGCCACGGGAGATTAAAGGATTTCTCAAACATACATGAAAGAATTAAGGCAACACTCCAGGTTTGTTTTTGATGAGGGAATGACATTATATCACTGATGTAAAGCTCAAAAAAGTCAATTTTACATAATACTGTACCTTTAATATGTGTCAAATTTTTATGATTACAAACATGTATTTGAAAATTAAGTGGCAAATTTTTTTTGAGAGCAACGTTGAACTCCTGCTTGGTGGACGTATCATTCCTACAATGCATCGATTCATGTGTAGGTCTACGTGCTATAATAGACGGGGCAAAAAAACTAGTTCCAGCCCAGGGGTCCACATTGATATGGACCCCTGTACAGTTTATTTTAGATGAAATCAACTTGAATCTAACTTATTAAATTTGGCTATGTATAGCAAGCATTTTGAAAGCAAGTGTCCCAAATTGTGTTGTTATAATCAAGAATAAATGTTAAATTGAGCTCAAATGAAATATAAAATGAAATTCTCTCAGTCAGCTCAATGAAGTGATAATGAATCTCAGTTTTCCAAAATGATGCATGTTGAAGGAAATGAAAGAAAGATGATCAAATATATGAAGACAAATATCAGTGATGTAGATCCTGAGATTATATTACACTACATTTTTTAGTCCACTTCTGAGTCCAGTTAGTCGTGAAGGATTTTCTTTCAGGGCATCAGAATGTATTGATTTTTTTCCCCACCACTTTGCAATAATGTGTTAGTTTATCACACAAAGTTCCAAAGAAATGCTTCGAAGCTGCAGCTGTTATGTCACAAATTGTACAAAAAAATAAAAAGTTGAGGGACTACAAAAACTTTTTTTTTTGTACAATTTGTACAAAAAAAATTCTTTGTGTTTGATCTTCAGTCGGTGAACCAAAAAGCGGAAAAAAGCAAAAACATGTTTTGTTTCCAAAGCAGATTACTCATACACCGCTTTAATATGCTGTGACAAATGTGGAAAATCTTCACAATGAAATCAATTTTTCATATTTCCACTTTTTTCTTCTTTCTGAAACACAATTGCTCTTTTCCTTTTTTGATATAGTTCAGAGAAATATAAATAATACACAGGTAAATAACTTTTCCTGAGCTCAGTTCCTCTCCTTCACTAAAGCGTGTTGCATTTTTAATGCTCAGAAGAAACTTAAGCAAATATTGGAGCATTTTGTCACTTATGTGTTTTATTTATTGTTCATAATGTTGATATGAAAAGGCTCACATTCCTATCAAAATGCCAGGTTTTTATGACATAAAAAAGTGACCAAGATAAATCATCTCAAAGCCTCTTCCATCTTCAATTTGACCTATAACCTGCACATTTACACTCACTTACCATTGTTAATGCTACGAGGAAGAGTTCAGAAAAATTTCCAAGGCATTAAACGGACATCATCAATGGTGAATTTTCCCTAGCAGAAGATTTTTCTTATGAAGAAGAATTCAAAGTTTGTCTTTCTTAAAAACAAATTCTCAAAGGTTTGTGAAAATATATATTGATTTTTCACCATAGATCACCCAAAAGCAGAGCCTAGACACAGGGAAGCACGGCAGTGGCACCATTATGTTTTGGGGGTGATTTTCTTCAGCTTAAACTGGTGACTTAGTCAAAGTTTAAGGAATAATAAACTGTTCCAGATACCATTTTATTCTGTCAAACGACAATCCAATGCATAGATTATAATGTAGAAAACATTGGCGTCTCCAGAAGCCAGATTGATTGGAGGGAGGCTGTGTAAATTCACCATTTTGCTTGACTCATCACCCAAAACAACAAGAAGAAATAAACATACAAGTTATGATGGATTTGCATTTCTTACGTTTATCTTATTGCTTTTACTATTTTTTTTATCAAACATATGTGTTTTCCAATTCAGTTGTACAGATTATAGTGTACAGTAAAAGTGGAAAAGGTTGTGAAATGACTCATCTTGAAATCGTAACAAAGATGTAGAGGCCAAAAAAGCAAAAAGATCTAGAATGTACTGTATGTTTTTATTATTCACCCATCAACTATTAGAAGGAATACGCTTATGTTTATAAGCTAGGAACATATGAAATGGTTCTGACAGAGCTTTTTGTAGAAATGATGTAATGAAAAATAATATTCATCCGTCATCTGAGCCTTATTTAAACAAGTACAAAAAAGATGACTCATTTATAAGATAAAAATAAAATACACAATCCTCAATTTAGCTAACAAACTGAATTATTTTCATGCACTTTAAATCTGCCAGTGAGAGATTAAACAATCACCTAAAGGTCTAATGTGACGTGCAAATACAAAAATCAACCTACACAAAACAAGCTCGACACCCTCAGCAAAAAAAAAAAGAAGAAGCAGAAAATGGATTTAAGAGTCAAGTTCGGTTTCTTTCCTACAGGGTACAGAGAAGTGAGAGAGGAAAAAAAATCCTTAGGATGTCAAAAAAATCCAGAAATAGCAGTTGTAATAGTGTGAAGGACAAGTTTACTGTGAATCCAAAAGCTGAAACAAGCGAGTCTCACTATAAAGGCCTCGACTAGAAGCAGCAGAACATGGTGTCACGCTGAGCATATACTGCACTTCAGGGAACGGTGTCAAAATAGAATTTGGGGGGGTTGCTTAAATCTCGGCAGAGGACTGAGGTGAGGAGTGTAAGCGAAGAGGAGAGAGCGGCGTTTCCGTAGCCTTCGACAGGCTCTGTCAGGTTCAGGGTGGGATTTGGAACTCCAGAGGCTGCCCCCCCGTTACCCCAACACACACCCCCTTCCACAGCAACATAATCTTGTGTTTGTTGTTGACAGATCTAACAACAGAATGGGAGGATACACACACACAAACACACACACACATTCCTCAGCGAAGCAGCAAAGCGGCAGGTACATCACATCTATGGTAACAGAGCAACAGATGCTCCTGGCAGGCAGACACTCTCTCTCTTCTGTCAAGTGCACATAGTAGCTCATATGTTGTAAAAACACACCGACACAGACACGCTAAAAACAAGCTGCTTTTAGCTTATGGTGATAAAATCTCACATCTGTAAATAGGACTTAATCCACAAGTGTCTCAAAATTTCAGCAATTTTGGAGAGCTTTGCTCATTCCTACTGAACTTTTGCCCATTTTGTCAAGTTACATGCAACAGTGCTTATGTATGTTATTAGAATTTTAGGTCCTTTTTTTTAGTGCATATATGTTAGGTAGATGACAAATACAGTTATGTCGAGATGGATTTTCCCCTAACAGATTTGTCACTCTGCATGTGAATCCCACATTTTTTAGTGTTGGACACAGACAGCAACCGGTGTAAGCTTTAAAAATTATTTTTAAATTTAGATTTCAGCTATGGGGTTTGGAAAAGTAATGGTGAGTTACCCTTTATTTTTTTTATTTGTTTACAGACCCTTGCAGGGTCTGTAAACAAATAAAACAGAAATTAATCACGTTGTATTTGAAAACCACATTTCAGCAAAGTAAGCAACCTTTTCAATTCAAAACCACTTTTCTTTTTTGCAATGAGGCTGTATTTTAGGTCTGAAAAGCTTCAGCGGTTGGCCTACTCCATTTTGCACAACTTGAACACAACAATAGTCTTTTCCAGCGTAATATCAAACCATTTTTTAAGCAAATATTATCCCCCCAAGAGAAGTCGTCCATGGTTGTTTTAGGATGTTGCTTGCGCGTCAGAGTTTCGGGTGTACCAGGAACAGAACAGAAACGTTCCAGCTCAGGGCTTTTGTATGTATCGCATTAAAATCTAAATAAAGAATTAATTGAAATTTACTCGCAACAGACCTGGCTGTAGAAAGAAGCTATCCAACTGTAGAGACAGACTTCGAGTAATCCTCTCCAAATCCTGAACTTGGATCACTGTCCTGTTGAAAAACCAGAGCACACTTTGGCCTAATGGGCGGACGAATACAAAGTTCACGGTTCCATCATCCACTTCCTGAAACAGTAAAGCTGGACCAGAACATCCCACTGCCACCAACATGTCTGTCTTTGACCATGTTTTTCTTTTTAAGAACAAATACTTATTAGCTTAGTGAAATATTAGGATTGTAAAACAAAATGTGACATTTCTAACCTGATCTTCACATAAAAGAGGAGCTAAAACTAGCCTTCTACACTGTCATCAGTAACTGTTTATCTATTTTATCAAAAGCTGCCACCGATAAAGACCCACCTGTGGTTCTAGAGCAACAGGTCGTAATTGAAAACACATTAAAGTTTTCAGATGTAACTTAACAAAATGCAAAGAAAGTGTAAAGGACTCCTGTTGCTAGGTGCCGCATCAAAACAAGGTGACTACAGATGACTCCACGCCCTCCGACAACGAGAAGGCATTTGAACGCTGGTCCCAAAAAGTGGCACCTGTGTCTGACCTGTCCCTCCAAGGCATCACATGAGCGATGACACGCTGGCCTCTGTAATCTCCCAGATAAATCATCTTTAGCTGCTCTCTAACAGCCTGACAGACAGACAGGCCTAAGTACCTGGGAGGGTTGCAAAGGGACACTTTAAAATCTCCAGTGATGAGAAGCATTGCCATTAAGAGAACAGTTAGCCGCCGCCCCCCACCGCCACCCACCACCCGCCGGCTCCCTCCCTTATCAGCCTGAGTTTCTGGCTGCCATTTTGGCTCCGTCTCAAGGTGCTATTCCGGCTCTATCTCATGTCACCGTCCTGGCTGCCGTTCAGCTCTCGCGTTGGCTCCCGTTCAGTCTCCATTCTGGCTCTGCTTCAAGCTCCGCTGTGGCTGTTTTTTTTTTTTTTTTTTTTTTTGTTTTTGTTGTTTTACAGGATGGGGGCTTCATTGTGGCTCTGTTTTAGCAGATCCCCCCCTCAACCTCCCTCTCCTCCACCGCCCCTCCTTTTCTGTTTCAGCACCCCAGGTAGCTGGCCTCCTGCCCGGCTCGCAGATCAGTGGGAGATCCAGGCTCGGGCCTTTTGTTTGGGGTGGCATTTTGCCTTTTGTTTTCCCAACTCGCCTGTAATCTAAACACCCAAAACATCTCATGCCTGACAAATCGGCTCCCGAGATGAGGGAGCGGCGGAAGACAAACGGCTGGAAGCGGTTCAACCCCGGGCAGGACTGATGGTGTCCGACTGGGCCTGACCTCCCAAAGGTTAAAGACACGTTCGCTTACAAAGCAATCAATTACTCAGGCTGTGTGGGCGCTTTTAAGCAACCTCCACTCCCGCCTTCCACACAGCCGGTGTTATTGATGAGGGCTCCCGATGCATTGCATACTCCAGCCCGGATAGTGTGTTGCGTTTTGCAATTGAAATAAATCGCAGATTCCTTGTAGGAGCAGCGCCTCTCTTTCTCCCCTCCCGTCTCCGTTCCTCTCTCTCTCTCTCTTCTCGGCAGGTTGTTGAAGCAGGTTTATTCTTGTAGTCGGGCTCCGTGGGCCTCGGCAGGCCCCTCAGCTGTTCCGCTGGGTTTGTAATTACCATTTCATTAAGAATGACAGTTTCGGGGGTTGAAGCACCATTTCATCCAGGTCTCGTGGGGAAGGCGCTTGCCAAATTTCCAGCGTGAGTGGCAATTATCTCTCTTCGTGTCTGCAATTCACCATTTTGTACTTAGTGGCTTGACAGTGGCGAGGAAGATATTTTTTCTGAGATGAAAACATCTTTTTGGGATGGGGGGACTAGTAATAATCGGTCTGAGATATTTACACTGCAGCCCACTCAAGCATCATGAAGGACATGAAGTAAACAGGAAACAACACAGCAGAGATGAGCAGTACTAGCGATTATCTTGATAGACTTCCTGAAGGGATTTATAAAGCAGTGCAAACTGTTTCTGTTTAAGTTAAGGCTAAATATCTTGTAAAATCAGTTACAAACTTATAAAGTTAAGTAAATTAAAGAGTTTTTTTTTTTTTTTTTTTGACTTAGGCATTTTTGGACTGAAATAGATGCACCACTAAGTTAAGCGATGCAGTTTAGGAATTGGAAAGTAACTTAAAAGAATCCAAGCCAGGTCTTTCTTAGGTTGTTTCCACATCCAATAGTCCGGTAGACTTGTTCCATCTCCAGTTGCTGTGGTTCTCTTTCACACTGCACTGAGTCAAGCAGACCAAACCTTTTGAAAAACCTGTTCACTTGAAAACAAAAGATTGGGACGATATTATGGACACACCGAGAAATCAGCATGGTTACCAGAACTGGTTCATTTCCAACACTTTCTTTTTTATCTAGGCTCTTTACCCCTCACCCTGCAAGCACAAACATAAATGTGAACTTTTTATACCATGGTACAAATTACTGTTAGGGCTTTCCAGAATTATTATTCGAATGAATTCCTCTAAAAATGACAGACAAAAAAACAAAAACAAAAAAACAAAAACAACTACTACTACTTTTCGAGTTATGGTTCGAGAATTCACACGGTGTCCAGTGCTTGTAAAAGCTGCAGAACTTTTAATTGTGTGTCTGCTCTGAATGATGTCTAATTCCCATCCATTCCACACAACTGGGTTTCACAGCGGCAGAGACCTGAAGAGACAGACAGAGCTTTCTGTGACCATATGGAGAGGGAGGCCGAGCTGAGCCTCAGTGATCAGCGACTTCCTGCCTGCTGCACTGGAGTCTCATTCACTAATGAAAACCTATTTCATACACACCATCACACACATACCTGAAACCAGACACATCCACCAGTGTCATCATCAATCTTTAGCAAACTACACACTTAATGGGTATTTTTTACATTCTAACAAACTGTAATCAAAATGAAAAACACATCGATTATGTTTCTTCATAGGTACAGGACACATCCTCACAAGTTTGTATTTCTACCCATATTAGGACTTTGTATTGGCTTTCATTCATTTTAGTTGCTGTATTTCGGCGTAACCCAAATGTTTTCCCTAACCCAAACCCTTACAAGTCTATTCCTAACCCTGACCAAATCCTAATTCACATCATACATCTAAACCCTTAACCCTGAACAAGGGGGTCCTCTGCGTTAGGGCCAGGCTTTGGTCTTCATAAGACCCATCAGTCTTCAGAAGGTTAGTGAAGATGCCAAGAAATGGCCCTATATAAGATAGTCAGACAAGTACACACACACACACACACACACACACGTACACTGTCATCTGAAAGAAGTGTGCCGACCGTCCTATCAGCTCACGGTAGCACCATCAGCCTTCCTGCTGTCTTGTGAATGGGTCAATTCTCCTTCTTCATCTCTCTTATCACGCTGTCATATCACTTTCTGTTGAGTTTGAACCAGGAATGGTGTTACATTCATTTGATAGTGCAGTAACACTCCAGCCTCGGCTGTGGTGATACAAGAAGTCTGAAGGTAGTGGATAAGGATCGCACAATCAAACCTACTCTACAGATATTTATATATGTATAAAAGGTTGTCAAGTCAGTTGGATGTCATCGAAGGATTCACATTTTGTCATGTTAAACCCATAAACGTATTTCATCTGTGTTTTACATAATAAATCATCACAAAGTACTGCATACAATTAAACACCGTTCTAAAAGCAATTGGTTGAGATGGATTTTGTTTATCCCTGCCATGAGCTTAGTGCAAGGTTTTGGATGTCACGGCTGGGCAGTGGAAGCAGTGGGGGTTGTCTCACCAGACCTTCAGTTCCTGAAACCACACATAAAACATCTTACAAAAGCGCACGTGGGGTCAATGCAACCGTGCTGGACAATGCACAGAGCAAAAACCTTGTGCAGTCTGGCTGATCCCGTTTCTTAAGACTGTGGGAGGGTTAAAGAGAAGAGAGAATCGTACAAAAACATTCTGTTCCCAACTTTTATGATCAGAATTTCTAGATGCAGTCAAGATGTTGAGGGGATCCATTTTGGTAGCCCTAGGCTTGCATCTCTGATTTTTTCAGATGATGTTGTCCTGTTGGCTTCATCTGGTCGTTATGTACTGTTTCCCTGGAGCAGTTTGCCGCAAAATGTGAGGATCAGCACCTCCAAGTCCAAGACCAAGGTCTTGAGCCAGAAAAGGGTAGTGTGCCTTCTCTGGGTCAGAGAAGAGTTCTTGCCCCAAGTGGAGGAGTTTAGGAATCCTGGAGTCTTGTTTATAAAGAAGTAAAAAATGGAGTGAGAGGTTGATGGGCGAATTGGTGCTGCATTTGCAGTGATGCGAGCGCCTTACTTTTCTGTCGTGATGAAGAAAGTGCTGAGTCAAAAGGTGTAGCTCTCGATTTACCGGTAGATCCACACTGGTCACGAGCTCTGGGCAGTGACTGAAAGAACAAGATTGGGATACAAGTGGTCGAAACGAGCTTCCTCCACAGGTTGTCTGGGCTCAACCTTAGAGACAGGGTCATCCAGGAAGGACTCAGAGTAGAGCCGCTTCTTCTCCATGCTGAAGTGACTCAGTCATCTGTTTAGATTGCCTCATTGAGACCCAGGAGACCCTGAGGAAAATCCAGGAAACGATGGAGATACTGTGCATCTCAGCTGGTCTAGGAACAGCTTGGGATTCCCCCGGAGGAGCCCAAGTGACTGGGGAGAGGGAAGTCTGCATCTCCCTGAAACCCAGCCCTACATATGCATAAGACAATTATGGAAGGATGACATTAGAGAAAGGTGGCAACATACAAATGGTTTTATCACTTTACAGAATTTATTTCTGAAAAGAAATTGAAAATCACACAGCTTCCTTCCTTCCTTTTGGCAAGCACCGAAGCAATAGCTGACACTGTTGTTAAGGTCATTTTTTGTGGAACTAATTTAGCCAAAAATCAGAAGCACATGGAGAAAATTCCTCACCTTCTGGGAGCTGAGAAAAATCTTTAATAAAAGAAAGAAAAAAAAAACAGAATTCTCTCTATCTCTGACAAGGATTTGAATCATTAGGAATATCAGTCTGAGTGTATCTTACAAGGGAATATATATGCAAATGAATCAGTACTGGCCTCAGACCATGTGATTAAATGTCAGCCAGAGGAACTGTTCATTGATGTGACCCTGGAAATGCCTCGGCCCCTACACCCAACAGGCTCCCCACCCCCTGCTGTGCATGCACAGTGAGGCAGGAGAGAGACATGTGGTATAAACTGAGAAAGACAGAGAGCCTGGTAATGCATTTAGTGAGCAGGGTTTGTAATGGCTTTGATTGATTCTTATTAGCTCCGGTTAGAGACGGACACGGGGGAGGAAACAAGGTTCTAATTCTGGCAGAAAGTTCAGAGGAAGTGAGAAAGACCGCTGAAAAGACGGAGACCGTTTTATTGAATAGAGGAGAAAAGCTGAAGCAGGCAAACACAAATCTTTAGCCAAATTAAAGGAATATAAGATTAAGCTGGAGTTTTGTGGAGATGTGATGCATCAGCATTGAACATGTCCTCTCATACAGTACATTAGTTAGAGGTGGAGGGACTTTTCCTCAGAATCAGTCACAGAAACTATAATAATCAGTCAACACTGAAATTTATCGTCGAGTTTTAAACAGAAATCATATTTGTTTTCCTCACACACACACACACACACACACACACACACACACACACACACACACACGCACGCACGCACCCACACACACACACACATGGCAGAACACAGCTGGGTGTGAGGAAAACCTCTGTTCAGTTCCAGCTTCATCCAAGCTGCTGAATATTAGAGTATCCACTTCAGTAATATAATTAGTTAGGTTCTAAAAGTTTTTGAAAGCCAAATAGATGAAAGTATCAAGTGAAGTGGTAACAAATGGAGCTTGGATTCTTTGTCCAGTCGGAGAGACACATATACCTACTAAACTAAAGTAATTTTAAAGCTGCTAAATGTTCTTTATGAAGTTACTGTAGAATTGTGTAACTAATGGTAGCAACATGTTGGAGCAGCTCTGTTATGCTAGCTCTGATTTGTTCTTTTTGTTCATAATTTCTTTGGCTGTGGCATTGTTTGAGCAATTATTCACTCTAGTTTTGGATGCTGGATTTTGGATTTTTGCTCTCACTTTTTGAGTTTCAGACAGTTGCTATGATATGTAACCATGGCAAAAATGGAAAAAAAAAGGTTTTGTTTTGACATTTACAACTGTGAGCAGATTTGCTGCAAGACTGACTGCTAGCTTAGATCCTTCCTGCACACAGCATCACCATCCACAATGACTCTTTAACATGCGCCATGATAACATTTCATTTACCTCTAATGTATGTATTGTGAAGTGTTTTTGAATTGAATTAAACTGGATATGAAGCATGTTTTCTGTTTGCGGCATCTTTCTTCAAATAAATGCTTATGGACATTTTTAGACAAAAAAATCTGAGTCTGCATCTGTTTTATTAACTCCCTGCATGTATTGTTTTACTGATTTTATATGCTCTAAAGTCCCAAATCCAAAGGGTTTAATAAATTCCCCTTTAAATCATCCCTATATTTGTTTATTTCAAACTCAGTCATCATACCTGACATTAATCACAAGCTCAATGCGTAAATATAAAAGGCTTTATTTTATTTAGAACTGGTGTGACAACATAAAATTCACTGACATCCATCAGTCTGAAAAAAAGCAAAGCCATTATTAAGACTTCAGGACTCAAAGGAACCACAGCAGAGAAAATACGAACCTTTCAAGGAAGTGACGGCCCATTTAAAATTATTCCAAGAGCACACTGATGAATCATCCAGGAAGGCTCAACAACAACCAACGCACTGCAGGTCACACTTGCCTCAGTTAAGGTCAGTTTTAAAAACAAAAAGTGTAGGCAGGTGGACGGTGTGTACCCTGCTACATCTGATGCAAAAGCAATTGCATTAAAGAAAAAACCAAAGCATCATGGTGGCAGTCAAACATGGTGGTGGTAGTGTGATGGTCTGGGCTCCATATGTCTGAGTTAAAAACTATTTTGCAAAGAAGAAAAAGGCTAAAATAATTTCACAGTGCCTCTTATTTTGTGGTGTTTACAGAATGGCAAATCTTTAAAAAGTTCAATAGCCCTTAATTTTTGTAAGAAAATTGGCTGTCTAGCTTATTAACAGGAAATAAACCAGCGTTGGTTTGATCCATCAATATATCTTTGAAAACGTTAAGACAGAAACTAAACTTCCTTCATCAGAATGTATAAGAAGCGCCTTCAATTGGAGATCATGTGTTCAAAAGATGAGCTGGAAATAATTCATCCTATAATATACTTTGCATTCATTTTAGCTGAGCCACTCCAATAATACAGCGTAATGAAAATCTTGCAAACTAAAGCAAGTTGTCATGCAGATGAACACACAGATATTTAATTGCCTGTTGCCTTGGTGACAAAATGTCAGATTTCTGTGTGGAAATTATGCGTTGCGTTGGCAGCTCCCAGACTGATTGATAAACTGCTCACAATCACAAAGGAATCCTGTAATTACCACTGACGACCACAGAGGCCACTGTTGCTAAGTAAATGGAAACAAGCTCTTACAGAAGCCAGCTCCATTTATCTGTAAAGGTAGCAATTCCCAACGTCTTAAACAGGGTCTGTGAAATTATTTGAAAAAATAAATAAATAAATAAATAAATAAATAAATAAATTATAAACCAATCTTAAAGCTCTGTTATTGTAGCATATTTTTTAAAGGAATCTGTTTGATTTCAGAAACAGGGTTGAGTTGTTGCAAGGCCTTTAGAATGGTGTCTTCTATGCACTTGCTTCAGTAAAACTTTGTGTTAATTTTTGTTATGGCTGAATGCATCTATAATGGTGCATTTACTGGGAAAGACACACTTTTATTCTCCTCTCTGGGGAATTTTAGGGAATTCCAATAAATATTGGGTTCAGTAGTTGCCTTGTACCATGAGTCTGTAGTTCTCACTGAATTAGATGATTTAAAACCAAGGTGCACACAACAAACTGATTAGATCCAGTATCCTAGTTTCTATTGACTTCAGACACCCAAACATTTGAAGCTACACAGTGCTGGGCATCTACTTTTATGTGACCTATAAAGAGAGAGGAGTTATTGAGCACACAAGGCACAAAGCCCTTCTGAATCATCCGGCGTATTGGGTGGGTCCTCTCTCCTCTTCAGCTCACCTCATGTGTTCTGGAGTATTTAGATCTTGAGAATAAAGATGACCACAGAATAAGGCTGATTCTGTCAGGTGAGTCATTTCTATGTTGATTATGCCATTTGTTTCGAATTGTTATCCTGTCAAAATCCTGTACCATCAGGTTTTAGGTGAAATGTCCAAGTACTTCAGAGATTTCACGAAGTTCTGGACTCTAACATGGTTCCCAGCACCTTATGAAGTGAAGCACATATTCATCATTGCATCTTCCCCAACAGTGGACATGAGGTGCTTATTCACACATTCATTTGATCAAAGTAGTTTCCTGAATGCATCTGAAGTGCTTCTTGCTGACAAACTCAACCGGTTATTATTTAAAAAAAAAAAAAAAAACAACCAGTCAGATATGTACGATGTTTGAACAAACTGCATGTAACATTAAATCGGCACTGTGAAAACACAAAATCTTACCAAGCATCTTTTGGTCCAGTTTCTAGTACAAACATCTTAATATTAATAAAATATCTTAACATTAATAAAATATGCATCTCTTACATGTACGATTGTGTTGAATTACCAGTGAAACACCCAGCTTTCTTAATGACATTTAGAATCTTATACAGTCTTGAAAATATTTGTCATTAAAGGGCAGTTATGTGTTTTCCAGGCACCTAGTGCAACTTTAAAGCACAGTTAAGTTACCTTCAGTTGTTATAAAAATGCTATATACATATATATCAAACATAACTTAAAAGAAATTTGACTTCATAATTTAACATCTTGAAATTGGGCCTCCGTCTCTTTAAAACTTCCATTTTTTATGAAACTCCGCCTTCAGGAAGTCATCATGCCTATATTTTGGCTCCTCTATTAAACCTTTAACAAGGTTTTTTTTTTTACCAGCTTTGCACTCAGAAGTAGCTCACATAATGAGCTCAGCAGAAGTGCAGTTCCACCAGGTGTTTGCTAATTGCTGCTGGATAGTCTGAAGGAGCTGAGTGGGGATTTTGTAGGTGGAAGGGCGCTCTGTAACTCGCTTTTACCCAGGCGTCTTGCACAGCTGAATGGTTGCCATGGGAGATCAAAGGATTTCTCAAACACGCATGAAAGAATCAAGGCAACACTCCTGGTATGTTTTTGATGAGTGAATAATATTATAACATGATGTAAAAGCTCAAAAAAAGTAAATTTTGCGTAACACCGCCCCTAATAACAAACCCCCACGTAGTTTGCAATAATAAAATGTGCAGCAGCCAAATGATTCCCAGAGCTGAAATGAAAATCTCCATCACAACCCCATCGCTCCAGCCTCTCATCAAGCCCACCATCGGTGCCCTCCTCTCCCCAGCGCTGTGTTTGTCTTTCTAGAGGGAGCCGACTGACCCCTGACCCCGGGCTAATGAGAGCGATAACGAGGATTAAAAGGGGGTTACTGGAAGGTGTCTGAGAGTGGGGTTTAAACAATTACACTGGGCTGCCAACATGCTTTTCTTCATGACTCAGGAAATTACAGTCTCCCTCTCCTTTCTCCCCCACACACTCTTTCAGTCTGCACACAAAAGAAAGGGCTTATGGAAAATAATAAATTATCTCGGGGCCACGTTAACTTGGATGTAAATCGCCGGGCAATTATGTTTTAATAGCCCTTTAAGAGAATGAGTAATTGGGTTGACAGTGCTGGGGTTGATCAGGCTCGCCCATCTCCCTCCCTTTGTGGCCACTGGGGAAGAGCAGTGGGTCTGCAAGTCGGTCAGCCTGCAGACAGGAAGTTGGGTTAGTTAACCCGTCAGACAACGTGATAGTGATATCACACTGTCTGGATGTGCCTCCGCATTCACTAGCAAGGACCACACCAACAACTATGCCAGTTTTAATGAGGAGAGACGAAGATGTTGTAGGAGAAGAGGATCCGGGAAGTTTGATTGGAACATCGAGGAAGACCGGCTGAAAGATGAGGGAACCCTCAGAGAAAAACTAATGATTCAAATGGATGAGATCGACAAAGAGGATGAGTGAAGAAGGAATCGGGGTTGAAAAATGAAGTGGATAAGGAGGAGGGAAGTAAGGATGTAGGGATAAGAGGAGGTTGGTTGAGACTAAATTTATTCATATCTCTGAGAGATTTATTAGGTTTCTTTATGTTTTGCATGTTTCTTCTGATTGGCAGCAATAGTATAAATTTGCTGTGAGCAGTTATTCAGCAGAAGGAGAGGAGGCAACGTCACACTGTGTGTGCTTGTAAAGTTGGACTGTGCCATTATTTTAAAGCAAAGACTAAATGAGGAGATGTTGCTTTAGAGCAGTTTGAATTAGCGATCAGCTCAACTAGTATTACATAAATTAAGTCTTTCAGAAAGTCTTTATGTGTACTCACAAGAGAATGAACCCTGGCAGATGTAGAAATCTTTTCATTTTATTAACATGTTTTCTATCACTGGAAGTAAAATTAGTGTTTTGGACCGGGCCAATCAGAGTTCTGATTTAAATTTGATTGAGAAAATGTGGAGGAAGCAAAAAATGAAGGTGATGTCAAAAATGGCTTCCCTACCCTTTGGTGTTCGTTTTGAACAAATAGACAAAATGCTGGTCCGATATTACAGATTGAGAAGGTTACGAATTATCTTTGACGAGCTATTTTAAATGTAAATATTTTTAAAAGGTGTACAAACTCCTTGGCTGAATGGAAAATACATTTAAATATTTTTTTTCCAGTAGTATAAACAATTTTGAGATGAACTATGAGTGTGAGGGCATTTGGGATGAGTGATGAAAGAGTTAAGTATGAGAGAGGAAACGAGAGGGGATGAGATATGGAGGCAAGAACGAGGGATGAAGTATGTATGGATAAAGAATGAGGGATAGAGGAGTAATGGATGAAGGGTGAGAGAGTTTGGGAAGAAGCAGTTAGGGAGGTAAGGACGGGCAAGTTGGGGTAAGAGACGACAGAGGTAGAGATGAAAGTTAAAGACGAAATGTAGGACTTCGGCCTGAGGGATGAAGAAATTATGGATGGGATGAAGGATGATGGTTAAAAAAGGAGGGATGAAGGATGCAGAGATGACGGGTGAGAAGAAGTTATGGATGAGGGATGACAGATTTAGAGACAAGAGTTCTTGAGGAAGGGAGGAAAGGCGAAGGGTAAAAGAAGTAGAGTTGAAAACTAAAGGAAGGAAGGATGAAGGAGTAAGGAATGAGGGAAGAAGTAGCAAAGATGTGAGCGACAAAGGGAAGGAGGGATGAAGAAGGTGCTGAACAGAGGATGAGGTGAGCAGAGTAAAAACCGACTGCTGGTAACTAGAGGTCTGATTGAGGCATGACCCTGTTAAAAACTAATTAGACAGAAGCTGCGTCTCCATTGACCATATAATTGTGCAATTTGACATTTAGAACATAAATTCAATTAATGGAAACACAGCCATTTCGATTAAACTCTCATTTTTTGATGAAAAGGTTTGGATGAGGTGGTTTTTCAGCTGTATTGAAAATGATTCATTTCGCATAAAAAAGAAATGGAAACACTTTTTTTTTAACTTTTTTTTTTTTTTTTGCATCATGCGAGACACGGGATCAACAACCGGATGTTACTACTGGAGCAAAACACGAAGAGGAAGACGACAGGAAGTAGTTGGAGGATGTTTGTCAATGATACGCTTATTCGCGTGTGATTTTAACTGTATTTTTTCGACATTAGCAAAATATCGACTAAGTTTTGCGTACATTTATAACAAGAAAACACTGCTAACAACCTGATATCTAGCAAGAACGTTTTTTTCTCAACCGCTCTGGAAAATTATTAGTTGCTTTTGACAGAAGGTGTTCAGTCTCCAGGAATCACCATGAAACTCCTGAGTAAAGATGCTGGCTGGATTCCATGAAGTGAAACAGAAAACTATTTCAGTCGGTGCCTCGGCAGACCCATCCATCCACATTCACACGCAGGTGAAAAGAACCCCGACCTTATCCTGACCTCTATCCCAGCCAGTGACCTATGGATGATCAGCATGTGTCCTGATTTCCACCCACTGGGGGGAAGAGAGTCAACACGATCGATGCTGGGGGAAAAAAAAAACAAAACAAAACAAACAAAAAAAAAAAGATCACAAGAGGCCAAACCCGGTGAGCTTAGATCCACCAAATGAGGCTAAAACAACACAACTCAGCAGGGGATCGGCTGGAGGAGAGAGAAGAACAAGAGAGGAGACTAAAAAAAAAAAAACTGAGGAAATACTGATAGAGATCTGATACAAGGCCGAGTCTGGCACAGAAAGAGGAAATAATCAAAATGCTCGGCAGGACGTTGCACCTCTCAACAATCAGCAAGCAAATGGAGGGATAAACCTGTATTTATCTCTACGTTCTTTCATCCCAGGAGGAAGACCAGCGCAGTAAGAAATTGATCAGATGAGCATCTGCTCGGGTTGGCAACAGTCACTAGATAGATCTGAAACCCCGTTTTTTTTTTTTTTTTTTATCTCATCTCTATTACAGTCCGCACTGTAAAGACATTTAAAGGCACGTTACGCGGTAAAAGGAGAAAAATAGATGTTTATGCAAATGCGGGCTAATGCACCTCTGATCTTCACCCCATTAGCGTTCGGCGGCGGAAAGTGTGCAGCAAGAACAATTTGTAAAATGCATCTCTACAAAACAAAACAGAAAAAAAAAGTGAGCCTCTTTGAGGAGGATGACTGTTTTAAGCAACTTTATGTCACAGTGACTTCAATTTGCCGAAGTTTTGGAGGAAATAAGCTGCGCTGCCTTTCAGCAGGATGCACAGCCCTTTGACCTGTCCACGTCTCATCACCATGACACCACTGACTTCAGTGTTTCCTATTATTCCTCTCAAGCTTAAGGCCATACTTTGATTAGGCCACTCCAAAACCTTAATTTTCTTTAACCTAGCTACTTTCTCTATAATGTTTTTTTTATCTTTTTTTTTTCTAGACAAACACACCTGTGTTGTTATTGAGATCATGTTGTCAGAAAGGTTCTCATTAAGTGATTTCTTCATTATTCAAGTATCTTACCAAAATATATAGTTATTTATAATCCTTTTATGATTTAGCAAAAGGGTTAGATTCCTCTTTACATGGATGCAGGTTGGTTTGGGTAGTTTGGACGCCTAAGGAAATTAACTCTTAATCTGAAAACTGGATTTTATTATTACTTTGTCTTTGTTTGATGACGTAACATTAAAGGGGAACTGAAAAGCTTTTTTAAAGGGGCTGTACCAAAGCACCATCTTTTGCACACTCAAGAAACTGTTACCTTCAATTGTCATATAAGTGCTACATATGTGAAATATGACTTAAAATAAATGTAACTTCCCAATTGAATGCCTTGAATTTGGGCTTCTGTCTCTTTAAAAAAAATTCATGCTCTTCCTGAAACTCGCCTTTCAGGAAGCCACCAGAACTTCGCCCCGCAAAATTGTTTCACTCTGGCATTTATTGACAAAGATGCTAAATACAAGTTATTTAAGTTTTAGATCAAATAAATGGGTCTCTAACATTATAGTCAGGGAACATCAGTGCTCTGAGATTTGATTTCAGTTCTCCTTTAAGAGAAAAAAAAACTGTCATACCCGAAAGAAATCTGTTCGGGGCAAATTCTTCTTCACAAAACTGTAACTGTACTGTATTACTCGGTTTTAGTGCAGCTGTCTGTGTTTTTTTCCAAAGAGAGTCAGTATGTTGATGTCTATTTTTTTCTCTCCTGTCCTCTGCTCATGGCAGCTCTTTTATTCCCGGAGTGCTCCGTCACCCATGTCGCCGGGGGGACAAGGAGAACGCGACGTTTTTCCCTAGATCAAAAATTTACGAGCAATTAAAAGACGGCCGATGCCCAACATCCATCAGCCCAGTGCGCAGCTACCCGGCTGCGTGAGGAGAAGGAGGGGAGGGAAGCGGGAAGTCGCAGTAAACCACAGGCTATATACTTTTATATCTGTTATCCCTCCGAAGAGGGAAGGTTATGGCAAAATGATGTTTTACTGCTCCTGGTTTCCGGCCCGATGTAGATGTCATTCACGGAGCGCACTCGGCGGGGGTCGGCGGGCGCGGAGGGAGAAATACGAGCATGAAAGTGAGTGTTTTGTTAAAGTTGGAAGAGTTAATAATGCGCGCCGCGGGCCTCGCAAACAAAAAGCATAACAGTATCTGTTGATCTGGTTCATCAGTTACTGAGAGAAGAGTGACCTAATTACTGTGTTGTTTATTACAGCACAGCTCTGATTTATGTTCCTCTGTGCTGTTGACTTCAACACTGAGTCGTCCTCTTCAATAATTGCAGCAGGAGGATTTTTTTTATACATATATATATATATTTGAACACACAGACAGACAGATCCAGAGCGACACACACTGAAAAAAAAAAAAAAAAAGCGCAGAAACTCTCATACATCAAGGCAGTCGCTCCTTCACTTTTCCGGGCTCCTTGTGACAGCCCCCAGACTCATTTGCATCCTTAATTGTGTTGTAATGTACTTTTAATTTGAAAATGGAGGCAATTAATTATTTTGATATGGAACAAAATGCAGCAAATGTAAACATTCTAATAGTCCTTTGTGAGCTTAGTATCATTTTTCAAAAGATGGATTGAATCTTATCTCATTTTTTAATGCCACAGCACCCCCTCGTATCCCCGCAACCCCCCCCCCCAAAATAAAATACCATTTCAACATCATGCATTCTGCTTGATTTTCACTTTGTTTTCTCGCCGAGGCCAGCGTCTCTTTGATCCAGTGCTTCTCCACTGTTATTTTCTATCCAAATCTCCCACAGGATAATCACTGTAGTTTCACCTATGCTATCAAAAGAGATTAAATAAAATTAAGCTTGTTTTGGATGTTCTGCTCCTTCTCCAAGCCCCCAACACCAACCAGACTCTGCTTTTTCTTTTCTTCATTTTTTTTCTTTCTTACTCCTGGGTTAGAGGAGCTTGGAGTAGAGATATGAATCACAGATTAATTTCTTTTCCTGTGCTGAACGTGTGATCAATAGGTGTGTTCAACAAACACTGAGCGACTTTCTGCGTGGTGGGAGGCGGGGTGTATGTGTGGGTGGGGGGATGTGTTTTGGGGGAGAGGGGGCTTAAAAAAAAGAAAAAAAAAACTAGCACTTTCACTCCCTCAAGTTGATAAACTCACAACAGAGAGGAACAGGATGAATGTGTGTGATTTTTTCCCCCTTTCTTTCACCCTGCTCTATCACCTTTCCTCTCAGTCCCATTCTCTCTCAAACTTTTCTTGCCGCCTGTATCTCAGCCTCTCACCCGACTTCACCCCTCATCCCTCTCTCTTTCCCTCCACCCCCCGCCATCTTTTTTTTTTTTTTGACTCTCCCAAGGGACCCAGGGCCGACTGACATCACAGTCGGCCCCGGCGACGGCCTATAAATTATGAGTGACAACTCTTTGGACCAATAAAGGCACCACTATATTTCATGCACAGTAAATCTGATGGCAGATTGCTGTGGCGTGTGGCGGCTGACATGTTTATTGTCGACGCAGTGACGGTAGCGTTGGATGGAAGGGTTCGAGGGGCTGAGGGGGTTGAGGAGGGTCGCTCCACGACATTGTTGAGGTTTTTGTATAGCTCCCAGTCTATATGGAGGTCAGACAGATGGGAACGCCGGGATGCGGGCGACCAATTCCTTCCATGCGGCAAGCCTCGAAAATCCACAAACACACACGCTCACACATCATCTTTAAGGAAGGCTGTTTTTTTTTTTTCCTGAAGCTTTTGCAAAGCCATGCAGCCACTGCTTCCAGTGCAACCGTCTGTCCCCAATCTGCACATGCTCGCAATGAAACGTTTAAGGTTGCAGACGCTGCGGCTCTGTGACTTTCTGATCGGAAGAGGGAATTAATGACTTCCGAACGACGACGCGTCTCACACACCGGAGTTTCTGCCCTTTGAATGAACCCAGTTACTGTCCTGCTCGCCTTCAGCACAAACAAATGGTCGTAAACCAAAGAGATTAATATGTAGATGCAACGAGGAGAGTGCAGAGATCTCATGATTTTAAATTGCCCCAGTTGTCTTGTCCAATGTATGACCTGTTGTTACCATCTCTCACTAGTAGCCAGGTCCTCACACAGCGGGCCCTCCCAGGTGCAGTCAGAGCCACTGCCACCACCTCTGGGCTGCTTCCAAACTGCACACAGCCAAAACCAGCTTTCAGTAAGGGTGGATGTAAATTCTTAAGTAGCCTTACTTTAATAATCGACTGGCTTTATTGGTTAGATTACTGTAATTTCAAAATTTCTGTGTAGTTCTAAACATATAAATTGTTCTTTTATATGTTTAGAACATATAAAGTCTGTACAGGTGGGCCTTTGTTGTATCGTTCGTCTTTTATTCTCATACATTTCTTACAACAATAAGAATTTTGATCAACTCTTGTCACAATAAATTCCAGTTATTAATGTTTTAAAAACTGCATTGTTGAGATTATTTGTACTATTTTCTCCACTGTTTGTTCAATGGCAACATCAATAAATATACCAATAGATTTAAAAATATGGTTAAATGCTGTTACTCTGTGCAATTTAGGGATACAAAACACACTTCTTTATGTGAGCGGTGTCCTAAAGAAGTGTATTACAAAAGGAGAACGTTTTTCAGAAGCAACGTTTGTTTTTGTGGGGCTTTGATTGCTATGTTATGGAGTCACAGGGTTACCTAAAAATAAATAGTTATCACAATAATATCACAAAATACTGCGATAAACCTAAGTCCATATCGCCCACCCCAACTTTACTCATTTGTGAATTCCACAATTTACATCTGTCCTATATTGCAATGGCTTCCAGTCACCAATCATGCAAACTAGATGATGACATAGCATCATTTAGCAGCCTTTGTGATTTTTAGTAGTGCTAGTAGCTACTTTTCTTCTTGAGCAGTTAGCAACAGGGGTTGAAGTATTGAGTTGTGTTAAAAGGGTTTGATAAAGTTGTCTGGCAGGATAGAAGTATTAGACAAACAAAAGAAACAAACAAACTAACAACATGCAAGCACTGTTAGCAGGAATGGCTACTACTGTGACTAGCTAACCGCTAGCTGCTAAGGCAGCCAAAGCTGGCTATTTCACAAGTCTTGAAGAAGTATTTTGTTGTATATCTCTGAAAATCTAAAATATTTAAATGGCTCACACCTGATGTGGATAACTCTACACCAAACAGAGATTATTTTAAGCACAATTTGAGATTCGTGAAGCCTTTATGCTACCTGCTAACACACAACAGGGAGTTTTTCAGGAGCACAAGAATTGGACAGGAATGAAAAACTACAGTACTTGGACTACTTCTTCATAAGATAATTTAACTACTGAACTGCAGATGGATTTTGGAGCTTTTTACTTTTTAACTCAGTCTGATTAAACTGACTGCCATACAGAAGAGTCAGATATTAGACAGAGCGCCATTTGTACATAAATTGAGGAAAAGTTTCTATTCTGCTCAGACATTATAATTAAATCAAACATTTTTTTAATTATTTTTTCATACTTATATCTTACATCCAATAAAATCAAAACGCTTATCTATGATTTTCCTGAGCTGGAGTCCCTTCGCGTTAGACGTCTTTTTTAATGTATAGCAACAATCACACTAAGTGACCCGGCGCTGATTGCACTGCAGTCAACCCATTCTCACCCATGCAATAAACAATTCCTTATAATTATAATTTAAATGGCCGCTAAAGCATGATCAGGGCATTACAAGTCCTCTGCCACGGCCCCCTAAATGGACAGATTTCAGCAGACGCTCGCTGCTGTGATCGGCATCATTATATTTTAATTAATCCATTCTTCTCACAGCAACACAGTAATTACAATCTATTTTATGATACGGCATGCTGGGCAAGAGGAGATGGAGGGGAGGAATAAGGCATGGAGAGAACATAAGGTTTGAAAAGAGGAAGGTGGGGAAAGCAAACGAGAAGGAGAGGCGACGGCGGACAGTTGGAGGTGAAGAAAGGGAGATAGTGGATAAAAAAACCCACTCCTAACATCATGATGGATGACGGATGTATCATTGCCCCAGTGGACACTGTAAAAGCATTTATTCAGTGGCTTGCTCAGTCTGCATACGATGTGAGGGAGACAGCGCGCGCTGCTTCTCTAAATCCTTACAGGTACACTGAGGCATGCTGGGAGTGTGATAACAGCATCTGAATATTACGAGATCCTCTGTCGTGTCATGAAACAGACTGTGGGATTAGGAGGTTCAACTGCTTCTGTTCAGGTTTTTTCTTATATATTAAGCAGCTACAGAATGGAACCCGTCGTGTGTTTCTGTACACTTCAGGTTAGATTAAAATACAATCCAAGCCAGATAGAGACCAGATCATCTTCAAACCCTGGAATTAAAAACAAGGATTTACTTTCCTTTTTTCTTTTATCATGGCTGCACGCTACTCTCCTCATTCCTGCAGCAAGAAATCATAAATTTTATACTGAACCAAAAACATTTTATTTTCTACAAAAATGCAAACAATATAATCTGAACGGATGAGCTGACGAACGATCAAAAAGCTTAAGCGAAGCTGAAATCGTTCCAAGGATTACATATAAAAGCGAAAGTGAGTGAAAGTTTTACTCAAATCTTGGTGAAGAAGATTAAATCTAAGCAGAACTAACAGCTACAACTGGTCTGTCAGATGTTCAAAAGCCTTTCAAATGCTTTCAAACTGAAGATGAGGTGGAGAATACACACTTAAAGTGTGAGCAGTACTTAGAAAAGCAAAACTGCTGCAGAAATCCTTCATCCACTGTTTATTTTCCAGGGTCGTGGGTTGCTAGCGTTAGCTCCAATTTACCTAACGAGTGTTTTCGCGTACCAACGGTTCACATGGAAACTCCATGCAAAAAGGAAACCGAGACCTGGATTCAAACCCAGCAAAGCAACAAGGCAACCAACAACCACTGTGCAGTGCTGCAGAAATCTGTTAAATAATAAAAATGATTTAAAAAAAATTAATTAGTTAAAGCAAAAGTTAATACAATGGTGCACGTGGTTTTTAGAAGTTAAAGTCAGGTTTAAACTAGAGTTATAATGAATTTAAATTTATTAATTCCATGGAACAGTTCTCATTTTTTATACTTAAATTATTAAAAGTAAACAAGTATTTCTTAAAAATAGAGGAATAATTAAACAGTGTTAAAGGTTCGATATTAAAATAGTTGAAATAACGCAAAATTTGTATGTAGGTCAAAAAATGTATAGAAAAGCATCTGCAGCGGGCGCTCTCGCTAGTTTAAATGCTTTTTCTCTAATTAATGAAGTAAATCTTCTCTTATGATCAAGAAAGCATTTTCCCATTGACCACTGCTATAAAATATACATTAAGCAACCGTTAATAGGCTCACAAATTCAAAAAATTAATAAATAAATCTTCAAAATATTCTTTATAACATTTCCCTACTTTCATGTGTAAAATTGTATCAATAAAAGTAATTACTTTGTATGACTTCGTGTGCATTTTGTCCCACTCAAACCTAAAAAAAAAGAAAAAAAAAAAAAGAAAACACCAGGCGGGAACCTTTGGTTGCAGACAGACAAACTAAAAAAAATAAATAAATAAATAAATAAATAAATAAAAAAGTCTGACTCCTGTGCCAAGCCAGCAATTTTCATTTAATGACTGGGCAGCATGTTTGAGTCTGGTTTCCAGTTATCAATACGTCCAAGGGCAGAAGTTTGCTCAGGAGAAGCCTCTGGAAGCCGGCCAATCAGAGCAGCAGCACGGGCTGGATGGGAAGGGGAGCCGTAATGAGTCTCAAACAGAGGCTGCACAGTCGAGCACCGCTAACAGCTTGTAGAGCGTAGGTAGACGGTCCTTTTATACAGAAAATACTGCAGATGTGCTGTAATTTGCGAATATTAAATAAATGCACAACTAATGAAAACCACAGATTTCACTAAATGGAAACTCCTTGTCAAAAACGGTTACGCATTAAGTGCGTCTACATAAAAAAATAAAAAAATAAATAAAAAAAGCCGCTGTCTTTATGCTTTTAAACAGCAGGAAGTGATGCGAAGCATTAAAGAACGGACACAGCGAGCTGCTGAATGAAGAGCTGCAGGTGACAGGAAGCACACGTCCAACATCTCAGCAAGGCAACTGGCTCCGTTTGCTCTGCCCTGCTGATACACACACTTACACACACACAAGCACACACACGCACACCCCCTCACCCACACACACACACTCACCACCGATGTGTGAAGTCCAGATCGGCTCAGGGTTGCTCACAGAATAATGAGAAACGGTCTGCAGCCGACCGGCTGCTTCGCAATAAGTTTGATTCGCTACCTGAAGAATTCGGTGACCTTTGAACCGAAACGGGGTTACCTGGTTTTTATCAAACATAGCAAGCAGTACGTAAAACAGCGTTGAAAATGCATTTAGACATCATGTAGAGATGATGACAGTAATTTTAGACTTTATTCCCCACTACATGCAACTTTCTACATGCTCTCTGTAGATGCATTTCTATTGAACATAGTCTTGTGCAAACTGAAATTACTAAAAAAAAAAACATTTCATTAAGCAAATTTGCTTAATGAAAACACACAAATTTTGGACATTTTGATAAGTTTTCGAGATAAGATGAGGTTGTTTTTCAGCTATATTAAAATATATGCACTTTGCAAAATTGTGACGGAAAAACTGATTTAATGTCAGCACAGATAAAGCTGGATAACTCCTAGTTGTGTGTGAGGTGTTATTACAATACCTGTGGTGAACATGGTATCCTGCTGCATTGATGGTCCAGCCCGGCTCTTCGGGGTCGGGGATCTTTGCCGTCATGGCGATCAGATGCTGAACGTCCCTCCATGTCATCAGTGGACTAATGCAAGGAGACGTAGCAAGAGGAAAACATTAAACATGTTGGTTTCTCTAAAACAGAAATGCACAAAGGGAAACACTTAAACTCCATGTGGTTCCATAAAGGGGAATTTTACAGGGAACAACAAACAGGTTTCTGTGGATGGATGCTGAAGGACCGCTTTACACGACTTAAAGCACAATTCATCAGGCTCACACACAGAGCTCATACTGTATCACCGTAAAGGTTTATTGACGCGTAAGCTGCTGCAAAGAGACACTACGGTAGCTTTAAAAGCAGGTCCTCCATACATAAAAAAGGCCCTCTTTACGTTAAGCCTACATTTACGATAATGGTGTCACTAAAAGCTGTGAATCCAACAGAAAAAAAAAAAATTGATTCTTAACAAAAGAGTCCAGAGAGCCAAATGCAGCAAAAGTCCTCTTTTTAATCCCAGGCAGGGGAATTCTAATAGAGCCGACTCAAGTGTCATGTCAAGCAATATACTAATGGAATCCAATTAAGACCTTTAAACTGCGCAGAGAGCTGGAGGATATTAGCTCAGTTTTCTATAACAAAAGACCAAAGGGTCGTCAACGAGATTTTTTTTTCTCCAGCGTATAAAAAGCATAAAAGAAATTGGGTTTTTTCTCCTTTATCCACTCATTATTGTTCTCTAAGAAAATGATTTGAATGGAGTGAAGGAAAAGTGTTCAGCTGCCGACTCTAAGAAGCATTTTTTATTTTTTTTTATTTCTGAGGAGAAATGCCACCGATCTCTGCCTCAACATGTGTACACAGACACTTTTTTTTAGCACAGTGGGAGACAAGGAAGACTCTTAGAGCTGTACAACACAGTTACACCTAACTTATTCTATTATTAATGTTATAACTTCATTCAGCGTCATGTGTTCAACGCCTATGAAGTTTGACATTTTGTTATATTTTAACCACAAATGTTTTACTTGGATCACTCAAGTTGCGCATAATTGTAAAGGGGAAGAACATGTTGTGCAAAGAATTAAAACAAATAACTAAGATTGCAAAAAAAAAAGAAGGAACTATGAATTTATAGACTGAATGATTGAGCCATAAATTTGTATTCAGCTGGATTGAATCAATACTTTGGAAAACCAGGATTTGTTGTAATTACAGTTTAACATCATTTTTGAGTAGACCTACCAGGGTTTTTCCAGCCAGTGACTCAAATCTTTACCTACTCTGTCGCAGAATACTCAAGTTGTAAACAGATTCTGTGTGAAGATCAACTTTCAAGTCTTGACATCAATTCCCACCTTGATTTAAGTCTGTACTTTGACTAGGAATCACAGTTCCTTTACATCAGGATTAAAAAGCCACATATTTAGAGTTGCTTTTGAACCTTAATAAATGGAATATTAACCAACATATTTGATGTGAATTGATGATTTTAATGATGGCACTTGACAAAATGTCACGTCTGTTATTAGTTTTCACAACTGTTAATGATTGACGTGTTTATGATGTTTTTTATGTTTTCACAATGTAAAGCACCGTGAGCTGCCGTCTTGCTGAAATATGCTTTACAAATAAACTTGACTGATTCATAGGCTAATCTGGACACAAATATACTTTGATTCAGCCTGGCTGTTGCCTTCCTATGAAATTCTACTTAATTCTCATCTCCCTTCAGTGCTTGTTATGGAGTTTCTCACATGGAGCTCGATTTCTCTAGCAGAATTTCAACTGGGTCAATCAGCGAACATGAGGAAGAGTTGTGATGTCGATTGTGACCCTGTTTTAGAATCGTAGTCTGCCTGTAGTTTTAGCAGTGGCAGCAGAGGAAGATAAAGTCATTCGTTCTGTTTGGGCAACGCTTACAAATATTGATCCAAAGTCACTTCATTGCTGGAAAAGATGTCTTTCTACTCAGCACTTCTCTCTTTGCAGTGGAGGATGGTTGTTTACAGCGCACAAATTTTCCAGTAGGCTTCGTCGCATAGCTCCTTTCATGGTCGAGCTGAAGCATTGCATACGTCACTGCCAAATGTTAGCGATTGGGTAAAATCAGATCCAAATGTTTAAAACTTCAACAGAGTCCATAATTTCTCAACAGTTAAAGGTACAGCCTCTCTGTACAAAGCAAACCTCCAGAACAGAGGGTTGTAGCTTTGGTTATGCTACAATGGTTTAGATCAAGGTAGCTTTGACCTAAACCATTGTGTTGTAGCTCTGGTCGCTTGTTTAAGGTTATTGTTCTGAGGAAAGGTCAACTTTCAACACAGAATCAACTCTTTTGCAGCCTTTTCCTCCAGGCTTGTTCAGTATTAAATACCATCAATCTTCCTATCCTATCCCACAACATGATTCAAGCTGGGAATCATAATAATAATAATTTACAGAAAGAACAAAAAACAAAACCAATGTACCATTTTTCCTTTTTTCCCCTTTTCATCCCAAAAAGTCTCAATGAAATACGTGAGAAAATGTATAAAAGTTGAAGTGGTAGGAATGATTTTTAAAGCCAGAAAGTGACATAAACAACTTCCTCTACATATGCGCTCGTTCACAGTTTTTGTTCAGTGGCAAAACTTTCTAATCAGATGTGAAGAAAAGACCTTGTCAAAAGAACAAAATAACAAGTACCCTCTTCATTATTCTGTTAGACATTTCAGAACGTACCAAGCACAGACATAAACATGCAGATTCCATTCACGTATTTGAAGAAAAAAAACAAACAAAAAAAAAACGAAGCAGAACAAAAGTGAGGAGAGAAGCTTTCATTAGGAGAATAAAACAAAACCCCAGCAAGAAGCAAGAACAGGCAACTAAAACAACATGATAGGAATAATACCAGTAACTCTAATAATAGATGGATGGAACGAAACAAAACACAAAGCACCAACAATTATTTTAAGCTTTGATTTCAAAGGGATCGTAGAGTGTGCGTGTGTATGAGGGGGGAATACGCTTTGTACTTTTGAACTGTTGCTGCTCGCTGCGCGCGGCTACGTGCATGCATGCGCGCGCCGCGTGTTGTATATTAGCGGCAAGCAGCGTGATTCTGTTGTGTGCACTCCCCCACCTCTATCGTAAGCAGCACCACCACCATCACCCCTCTGGTGGAATCAGAGAAAGCCCCGCGGCCCCGGCTGGTTTGCATAAAGCAAACAAAATTAAATTTGCTTTGCTAAATCAAAGCATGTATGGTATTCCGAGCCGCTCTCTCTGGGACAAATTACTTCAAACGGCCTCCTTTGTATCATAACAGAATTAGAAAAAAATAAAAAAATAAAAAATCAGCCCAATCAGTGGCACTCCAAAACCCTCGACTCAGGAATTAATTATTGAACCGAGGGCTTTTCTCTCTCCTGGCAGTCAGTGACACAGATCTATTTATTTTGGAGAAGTCGTTTTGCTCTTAAAAGCACACTGTTGGCTGAGAACGTAGCTATCCGACTCGCTCGCTCAGAGTTCTCTCTCCTCTTTGCAGCACAACCCCTGAAGGGACATGTGAATAGGTTCAGACCGCAAAATTAATCTGAAAACTCCACAACCAGCATTTACCGGAGTGCTGGTTAAACAGAAGAATTACTTATGCTGTAATGGACTCTGGTTGAACTGAACCATTAGCAGAGTTTTTTCTTTTCTTTTTACAAAAGGTCCTCGTTTGACAAAAAACACTGGAGTGAGACGAAAGGATTTATGGCTTTAATTATTTACTGCCGTTGACGTGACTCGAGAACTCAACTTTGATTACTTGTGGCATCTTATTTGAATATGAAAACATTTATAAAAAAAAAAAAAAACAAACTGCTGCTGTTTTTGTGAAGAAACATTTTTGTCTTTTTAAAGAAAAGTCATTCACAATTCCCCGTGCTGGGAAAAAGTATTTTCCTTCTCAAAGATTTTTTTCTTTCTGCTTTCTGGTCACGTTTAAATGTCTCAGATCAAAATGCAATGTCAGGAAAAGAATACAAAACATTGGATGGGAAATAAAAGTATCCAAACCAACCGAAGCCTACATGAAAAAGTAATCATCCCCTAAACCCAAAAGCTGCTTGTGTCTCTATCGTCAGCAGAAACTAACATAAGCATTTGTAATGACTGGCAACAAGTCTTATCCATTAATATGAAGGAGATTTTATAAAATATGAAGTCCTGTCATGATTCGACTCATTACAATCTTGAAAACTTAATGTATGCTGGTGATCAATGGGGTGGAAATCACAGTGTTCTGCTGTGATTTACTTCATTTTTTTAAATTGTGATATAAACAAATCCTATACAAGTCTAAGGAATAGGATTAGGATAAGATGAACTGAAATAAAGCAAAATATGCAAAGAGAGAAAAGAGTCCAGTGTAATCCTTTGGATATTTGTGGTGCTTTTGTTTGGAAATCAATCAATCGTTCTGCTGGGTAATGACCGGGTGTGTTACTTTTTTGTAATGAAACTGGTTTATTCCCCAAATTGACCGCCCCCCCAATTGGTCATCCAAAGTGCCCCATTTGGCTCTCATTGACCTTGACGTGCAACGGAAGTTGTGTGATTTTCTTTGCAAAGAGCATGACCTCGACACCAGGCCCGGGATGAACTATTTCAACAGAGCTCTGAGCGAAGTGATTGCTCAGACATTTGTTTGTTGCCGTGTTTTATGCAAATATGCACTCGCACAGCAACGTTGATATCTCTCTTCAACTACTCCGCTTCCACTATCTGTTGTCACCAAAGCAATGAGTCATTATCATTACTTGCAGGGTAGCTGGGAGTGGAGGGTGGGGGTTTAGGGAGGCCATCATTGGGGGAGAGGTAAGAGACATCCTGGACCAGTCGCCAGTCAATCACAGACCAGCTTCACATTCAATTTTTATAACTGCAAATGTAAAGTAAGCAAAGTGTCTGTTTGATGCAGTGTTGGGTGCAATTATGCCATCATTGAGTTCATGCTGCAACATTTGAATCACAGCTATAGTGAAGTTGTAGCAGTAGCACACATGGGGGTTTCACAGGTGTTTGACACCTGCTGTGAAATTTGTTGATACATCTAAAAAAAATTGAATGTCCGGAGTTCAAATTGTGTATGCTACAATGTCAAATGCGTAGAAAGTCACTGTTAGATATGTTCTTATTGTCTAATACTATAGAATAGGAAGGGTGATACACAACAACGTGATGAAGGTGTTAGAAAAATCCAATGGCCAGAAGAAAGTCTGCCAGAGAGAACATAGACAAAAACCATTAAATCTGGAATTATGTTTTTTTTTTTTTTTTGACAGCAAGAGGATCTAGAATCTGCTTCTTTTCAACTATTTTTCATGACTTACTTCCAGGCATTAATTATTTCATTCTGTCAAAGTGCTTTAAATACAGCAAAAACAACTGCAATTGAAAACATACAAACAAACAAACAAAAAAACTAAACTGCAACAGCAATAAATAGAAGATGAGGCCGGCTGATCAATGGGTTGTAAAAATTGAAGGCAAGCACCTATGAGCATCCTGCAGACCTTTACAGCCATCTTCCCCTCGATAAGGCTCACAAAGCACTACAGCAGCCGTCACAGTGAGCACACAACTGTTTACAAATCCCCAGTTAATAGGATCAGGCCTCATTGACTGGGCCACTCCGATGTGTCTGATGTAATCTATTAGCTGTATGATAGTCAGTGTCTCAGTCAAATCGATAAACCCGGGTCTCCATATTGCTCCACTGTGAACTGTTACTCCACTTTAGCCCTGTTGAAAAATGCAGCACTACAATGAAGGCGTGTGTACATTACCGTTTTACTTCAAACTGTGTGCATATAATGCATGTGCATTTGTTTTTTTATGCATTAGGAATATAAACATATTTAAAATGGCTGTTAAATCTTCAGATAATAAATAAATTTGGCAATTGTGCACATGTCCGTGTGTTGAGTAACTCAGCTGACATGTGTAATAACTACACACCCAGTCTCGTCACTGTTGTATTACTGTACAGTGAAACCTGTCCAGTGCACCAAACGTGTTTATTATTGCCACTTGTCATCCATAGCACGTCTAAAAGCGCATGTATGGACAATGTGCGCACGCTGCAGGTCTGTGTGAGGGAGTGTGTCTGTAGCTGGTGTAACTGGGTTTCCAATTAAGTTGAACCAGAGGCTGGATCAATGCGAGTCCTCTGTGTACAGGAATGAACAGCCCCTGGGCCCTCAGAGCATGCCCACGAATAATTTATCACTCACAGTGGGCCCAGGCAGCGAAGAGGAGGAGGGAGGAGGAAGAGGACTGGCATGAGGAAAAGGAGGCAGAGAGCAGGAGGACAAAGTGTCCAGCCGAGGGGAAGAAAATGTCAAATATGGACAATGGAGAAGATGGGGGGGATGGGGAATGAAGAGTAGGAACTAAACAGAAAGAGGGAGAGATCAGGGCCCAGAGGAAAACACTGTCAGCTCTCGATCATTTAGAGGCACGACTCTCCACGTTTCCCCCCATAAACAACCACTGAAAATGAAATTCTGGTGACAGCCAAAGCCCCATTATTCTCTCCAGTTTGTTCGCAGAGCTGTCCATGAATGTGATAATGAATGGAGCCCACATACTTGAGAAGTAAATCAGACTTATTGCCATGGTGAATGAAAGATTTACTCTGTTATCAAAGGGGAAACTTTGGATATTTTGTGCAGAAACAGCCATGACATTTTCCCTCAAGGTGAGAGCCGAGTGACTGCTGAGCATCTGGCTTCCGTTTAAACTTGACAACGCCTTGGACTTGGGCTTAATTGTAAGGATACCAATTAACATTTTGCATCAGAACATCCTGGACCGGCACAGACAGGAATCGTGTCAAATCCATATCCTGTGCAAAACAACCACATCGTCTACCACAACTGGGAGAACTGGTCACCAAGCAGGCAGAGTTACGATAGGTCCAGCTGAACCGTCAATACAAGCAGTAAACCTGATCCAAAGCAGGATAGAGAGTAAGACGCACTGCAGCAAGTTAACAAGGGACTATTTAGAACACAGCATCTGATTCAATTATGCACAAATCATAACAGTAAGGCCACTGCTGAGTTTAGAGGGTTTGCAGACTGGTTAATGTATATTACTCTGGATGTCATTTTTATGACTGTAATGCTAGCGTGTCAAATAATAAGTTGAGGTGACACGAGAGGAATGTGCAGCTTAAAGCAGCAATAAGAAACTTTCAGAAGAATGTGTTTTTTCCATATTTGTTCAAACTGTCACCATGTCGCGGCAGGTTGGCATGAGACAGAAAAAAATAATAAATTGAGCTCATCCACTTCCTCTGTGGGCTCCTATTGTGGTCTGCAAAAATGCATCATTCCCGGTCAGAGACAACCAATCAGAGCCAGGAGGAGGGTCTTAGTGCTGTCAATCAACCTCCTGTACGCTGCTACATGTGCTAATGGCGGAGAAACAACATGGTTACAGAAAATCCCCTAGCATTAGCATTTGCGGCAGACTATGTTGTGGTAACTCAGCTGTAGCTTAGCAAAGAGCAAACACAAGGGGGTGAGCATGTAAGTGATTGACAGCGTTAAGACCCTGTTTTAGACTGGCTGGTATATTTCTGGGGTTAGTACTGGGAGCACTGGGAGAAAACAGAGGAGCTTGATTTTTTCATAAATATTTTTTAATAAAGGTCACATCCTGCAACTTTAACAGAAATAGAAATCCATTAAACAAAACACTTCAAGCAAAAATCCAAACAGATTTACATCAGTTTAAGCTAAAAAAAAAAGATAATTTTGCACGACACTATTTGCTTTATCTACCATCCATTGTACACTCAAAATTCTAAATCATATTAAAGCTACATTGATATTGAGATTAATTTACACTAATAGGTACTGTTTATAAATTATCTGACTTCAGAAGAAAACTTTACGTGTTGGGTTTTGCTAAGATGTTTCACAGTAAAGGGGCCTGAAAATTGAAAATCACATTTAGATTTCCAGCTTTTGAAGTCATGTGTTCCTTGTGTTGCTGGTCTTGTACATCAAATCCCCTCCGAAATTCAAAAATATCAATGTTTTTTTTTTTTTTTTTTGCAAGACACTGCATTCCAGAGCACACAGGCATCAGATGCTGTCCGACTCCGCGTCTCTACCCCCGTCGAGTGTCACAGTTCCCCAGTTTGTCTCGATCAATCTCCCAGTAGCAAGGCATGGACAGGCAACATGCTCCATGTGGTTCTGTAATCTCCTCTTAATGTGCTGCACTCTAAGCCTAAATGAACCCACTTGGAGTGACTGTGAGCAGACTGAGATTCCTCCCATGTTATCTGAACAAGTGTTACTAATGGCTCCATCAATTAAGCGAAGTCCAATAACTGCATGCCTGCAGTCTTCTTTAAACACACTACACCAATTTAGCCCTGATTTCTGTCGTTAATGAGTGCATGTGCGAGCGCGTGCGGGCGACATGTGTACGTTTGTACGATCATGAGACCACAGGCTGTCTGGATCTGTTGGTATAGCTCGGCGTGTGAGAGCGGCTCTGCAAAAAAAAAAGAATTGCGTGGGCCGGCGCGTGTATGACTTATGAAAGTGTTTGGCGCACACCAACAGTTCTGGTTCTGCAAGAGCTTAATCTGTGGAATGTGCATGTTTCCCTCTCTGCAAAACAAGCAGTGCTCAATTTGCATCTATATAAAGCGAGGGAAACACAAAAACAGAGCAGATAAATCTCTCAGACTGTTTAAGTCTTATGCAGAGTATGTCAAAAGCCATTGGATAAATTGTATTGCTCTTGTTTATGCGTGCCTCCGCTGCGTGCCTGCACACATTATTTGATAGCCACTCTTCCTGATGTGGCTGAAGAAATTTAGCTCCTTAAAGTAACGGTTTTACATACAAAGAGCCTTTGGATGTACCTTAACTCGGGTAACAAATGGAACGGACCGGGCATCCGAAGGGATTCATTCCGAGCCCGATTAAAGGCGTTTTCATGTAAATTCAAGCGCAGGTTGTCGGTTGGCATGTTGGAATTGTAAAGGTTTATGACGCAGGTGAAAGCATCAGATTGAAGAAAAAATTGTTGTGGAGATCTTTCTTTACTGCAATAAACATCAAACATAAAGAGGAACACATTTTCTACCAATGCTTCAAGTCACATTTTTAGAGGTGCGCAGTAAAACTATTAAAAAGTATTTTAAATAGTCGACTTTAGCCACTGGAAGATGATAGTCCACATGAAGCTGAATATCTTGAAAAACAGTCATGGTTGTTTTGAAGCATTCTGATTGGCTGACATAAGTCCTAGTTTTAGCTTTGTTCTAAAATAAGCAACCATCTACAGTAAAAAAAAAAAAAAAAAAAAAAAAACGCATTCATGGAAGTAAAATTTCAAACTTGATATCATTACTCAGCTAAATATTCAATACCGTTTTTTTGAGTTTTTTGAATGCACACGGTTTTTTGTAGTTAATATAAAATTGCTGATTAATTACAATATGATATTTTAACTTCCTGAATTTTGGCAAAACTAATAAGTCTTATTACCCTAAGAAGACTTATTGTGTTTCTTGTATGGCAGAAAACAAACTGTCTAACCAACTAAAAAATAAAAGTTAGCAAAACTTGAATAAAGTTTAATTGAAATGATCAGCAGCAAAAAAACACTTTGATTTGGTATGAACAGAAAATTTTCGAGTGGACGTAGCAGGAAATGCATTTCACCAGAGAGCCCAAATACACTAAAACTAAATAACATAAAAGGTAGAGATCTGCAGAAGCAAAACATTAGGTGGAATCACAGCAAAGCCAAATGTCCAGCTGATGAATGGTTGAAGACAAACTGAGATAAAGTGACAGAGAGGCAGCCAGAGTGATAAAGTGAACGATCAGAGAATGACTGACAAACTGGATGAGTGGGGTATTGGTTCACCTTGATGATTTGTTTGACAGTATGTACGGATGGAGACAAATGGAAACAATATCAGACAAAGCGGAGTGAGAGAGGCCAGAGGAAGCGGACAGACATCAATGACCCGACACTGAGCACCAAGGATCAGACTATGCTACGTTCACCATGGTCAGACTGATAGCAGAGCATCTATAGAGAATCTAAGTCAATGGAAGGAATTGTCTTTATGCTATTAGAATTCAAACCAGTGGTAACAGGAAATGTGAACTGTGAATGCTAACGCTAGCATTTGGGACATCTGTGCTAGCTGCAAAATTTTGAATTGGGACAGTATTAGCTTTGCTGATAGGCTAACTCATTTTTACACATGAACACAACAGTAGTCTTTTGTTTTATTTTTCTCCAGCGTCCCATCAGGTTTTTTTGAAGCAAATATTAACCCTCAGTGGGCCAAAAGAAGCAGCTCTGTCGTCTATCGCTGTTGTCGACGTCGCTTGTGTGTCAGATTTACAGGTGTACAAGAAACACTCGAATACAAGAGTTCCGTCTCAGGACTTTGTATGTAAAAAGAGGAGAAGGGTGTGTGTGGTTTTTAACATTTTAAAAACTATGCAATTAATTACTCAACATGAACATTTTTGTTTGTTTGTTTGTGTTTTTGCTTTCATTATAAATGGGAAGGCTGGCTCATATCCTCACTACTGATTCTAGACTGAAAAAATGTTCTAGCTAGACCAAGAGAACAGAAAAGTATCAACTCACAAAAATCTATAAAATTTTCTTCTAAGAAGGTGATTTACAGGCCCCTAGAGGAAATGGAAAATAATATAACAATAACACTAACATACATTTTTATTTTACCTTCTAAATGATTAAAAAAAAAGGTTCAATTTATGTACCTGCGAACACTCAGATTGACTTTTACCCACATGACAAAAAGTTTGGACATTACTAGCTCAAGTGGCTGGTCGTGTCACACAATTTAGGTTGTTTCTGATAAATGTGGATAAGAAAAGAAACATCCAGGTCTGCTGTATGAAAGTATGATTGAATGCAAGATTGAGCGTGTTTCTGTAACATATGAGAGAAAAAGCGAGAAAGAATGAGAAACAGAATAGCCTGAAAGCCGTACAGATATATACGAAGAGAGAGAGACAGAGAGAGAGAGATAGAGAGAGAGAGAGAGAGAGAACTCAGACCTATAAAGACGTGAGCAGAATCCAGCTGGTTTGAGCAAGAGAGGTGATATATAGTTTAGTCAGTGGCAGCAGGTCATGACAAAGCCTTTAACAGTAATGTCTTGGGAGTCGCCTCGCCCAGGGGACCCACACTCCATTTTACAGCCAAGTAACTGAGACTGAGAACACTGCAGCATGACAGCTGGAGCAGTAAAGCTGGCCTCTAGTACAATCCATATTGTGAAGGTGGCGCAGATACCACTGATACGGCCACAAAACACCGGGCCTGAGGTCACACCAGCAGCTGCCGCGTTGAGAGCATTGAGAAAAAGACTCGGGACAAGGCAGGGAGAGGCACACAGGACAAAGGAGAAGGAAGACAGAGGAGTGAATGTCGACAAAAAAAATTAATGGAAAACAATACATTTTAGGTTAAGAGGTGTGCATAGATCAAAAAGAGAGAATTCAAAAAGTATTTATTGGAGATAAACTGATATTTTCAGTATCACTGGTGTGTTTACGGTCATTTCTGAGAAAACACAAAAGGTGTAAAAGGTTATTTAATAAAGGAATGTACATTTTCTGTCATATCAGTGCACATCTGCAGTTTATACAGGTTGTGAGATAGTGAGGGAGAGTTTCACTTTTAGCATGTACCATCAAGACTAAACATAATAAAGCAGTTATTGCTGTTTTTCTTTTTGAGCTTTGAACCTGTCTGTTGTTAAACATGATAGTTTTACAAATGTTGGCAACTTTTTGAAAATCTCAAGGTTAAGATAAGGAGGCTAGCAAACTAATCAATAAACAGCAGCTAACTCTAGCAATTTAAAGCAATTCAAACTGAAATTGGGAGGGATATGGCATTATGTTAGCTGATATTGTCCCTTTGTTGACTTGCGTTAGTTCAGCCTGATAGCAATTCAGTTTACCAAATCTTCAGCGACTCGTCAAACCTCTCTCGTTTTTTGGGTGAGATTATGGCACAAGACAGCATCAAAGATGCTTCCTAGATCTTGTAAATGTTTGAAAATTTGATTAATGTTCAATGAGCTGCTTCGTCAAGTCACCTGATGAGGTCAGTCAAAGTATGTTTGTAAAATAATTTGTGCTTAACCCCTGAGCCACAACAGCACCCCTAAATATGACAAATGTTTGAATAATTCTGGGTACATATTCTAGTCTAGGAAATGCAAAGCCTTTTCCTAGGAGACATTATGAGAGAGTATTTTTGGTGTACTAATTGAGATAATCACTGATTGAATCTTTGACTAAGACTAAAACAGTATGTCATTTTGTGCTTCTTTTAACCTAGCAGCTCAGCTCTTTTCCGCACACAGTGTGACGTCACCTCTACTCCTGCTTCATATAACCGCTGACTGCATCACAGCTGGAAAAGGTAAGACATATTTCGAATGCTCTTCTCATGGTTTTCTTTGTCTCCTAAAGAAAAAAAAAGATAATTTTCTCATAATTTAATCAATGCAGCATGTTGTCAACTTTATGGGCGTTAAAGATATCAGAGAGAGTAGAAAGAAACCAGACTGACTGACTGACTGACTGACTGACTGACTGACTGACTGAGCCCTGGAGCGTTACCCTGCTCTGCCACCCCGCCACCAGCATTTGGTGGAGCCCACTTTTACAGCAATTAATTAAGCCACAAATCTCTTGAGAGTATATCTCTGAGTTTGGCAAACCAAGACACTGGGATTTTTGCCCGTGTCTCACGGCAAAAACTGCTAAAACTCCTACGAGTTGGAAAGGATCTGCTGAGGCTGCTGTAACACAACATTTAAGTCACATACCTCCGAATGACGACTCGGCTTTGACATTGTCGATGTTGAAAGGTAAATCGGTGCTGGAGCTTTAAGTCTCTGATTAATGTTTCAGCATAAATTAGAAGATTTTTACTTAAAGGCAATAAAGTATGAATCCATTTCAGGAGGGAAGGATGGAAGACAACCTAACAGCTCAAGGATATCGACTATGACAGAAAACTAAAGAGGTTCATGGAAGATACAGAGTTCACTCAGCTTGGACTAGACTGAATACTGTAATGTGAAATAGAGCCTTATTATAGATTTCCCTCATCTACATCTTCTCACCAAATTTGAGCAATTATACATCTTAACGTACATTTATGTCACAAGACATGTGACATCTAGTGTAACACAACAATTAATACAACATCAAACAGAAGATTTATGAACTTTTCAAAAATAATATATATAACTTATCTGGATTTAACTGACCGGGGCATGATATGAACTAAAGTCCATTAGTGTTTCATCTCACGTAATAATTTCATTGAGACTTATGAACATACATGTATGAATATGTGGAGATGGACATAAGTTCAGACTGCTTATGTGACTGTGAGATATGTGTGTTTCACAAAAATGCAGAACAAATGCACAAAAAGTGAGAGACATGCAAGGAAGAAGAAAAGTTGATGACTTTTCGGTTTGTTTTTGTCTATGGTGAAGTTTTGATGGTGAAATTCTGTGAAGTTATTTACACTGTCCTTCCTGCAAACAAGTATTTCTTTTTTTGTTTCTATACAATGCATCAAACCAAATCCCAAGAAAAAAAAAAAAGCAAAATCTAGAATTATTTCATGTGGGCAAACTGTGATCACAGCCGAACAGACTTTAAAAAGAAACTGGAAGAAGAGTTAAAAGGAAATAAACAATATTAAAAAAAATCTAAGAAAGTGCTTATCATATACTATAAAAAATGTTTATCTTTTTTTTTTGTTTTGTACATGTTTTTATCTTCTATATTTACTGGTTTAATTAGCAAAAAGAAAATCAGTCTCAATCTTACAGTTAAGAAAAAAAAAAAGAGAAACGTAATTTTATAAGACACAAGACACATTTTCTTTGCAAAGCGCTTTGGTGTCAGGCCATTACCGTTTTTTTTACCACTTAATTTAGGAATTAGCTCAATGAATGACTAATAATATGCATATTTTTGGTGTTTCTGGGTGCAGAACAGCAGTGAAATGCAAAAGAGTTGTGCAGACAAATACCCATATATCTGAGAAAGACCTAGTAGAGGACACTTGAGTACGATCCGTCTTAGCCTGCTTCAATCCCTGCCTGTTTACTTCATCATGTTACTATTGGTGTGCAGTATCAGAAGACTGACTGACACTTACTTCACTTCCAAAGCAAGAGCTAGAATCCCTGCAGCAATCGGAGCGGCACTGGAGGTTCCTGGGAAGTGCATGACACACCCATCTCCAGTGTTGGTCACAGTCACCTTATGGAAAACAAAACAGAAACGGGTCAGGATACCACATCCCATTCTTCTATCTACTGCCAGGGATCTGGTGCATTATCAGTCAAAACATCTTTATTTTGTGAAGTTATTCACAGTGGTTAGAGCAGAAAAAGATACTCTACACTTACTAAAGTAAGAGACACCCAGGAACTAGATCATTTCCAACATGCCAACATGGCATGAATTTACTAATCCAAACTGTTACATATATGGCTTTTTTTACAGGATTTACACTCTTTATAGAGAGAGTTCCCATAGAGTAAAGTTTCCATTAACCATAAAAATAGTGCAAATTGAAATTACAAAGACAAATCTGCTTAATTTAAACAGGCCAATTTTCAAAAGAACTCAGCTTTTGATAATAAGAAAACTTATTGATGAAACGTTTTTGCACTAGGATGAGATGGTTTTTCATCTATTGAAATAGATGCATTTCACAAAACTTCAATAGAAACACTTTTTTCGCATCACTTGATCAACAGTCGGCTGTTGGTCTCTGGCGAAATGACAAAGAAAATGACAGGAAGCAGCAGGAGGACGATGGTTTGTTTCAGGCTCTTTCAGTGAGCTGGCTCCAGCATCTCAAAGCTCATAAAAAGTTGTGTGTTATTCTAACGTATTGAATCCATAACTCTTATATAAAATTGCCAACTATAATTTACCCAAAATGCCGCATTCGCACCCGCCGCCAGGTATAAGAAGCTTGTCGCTCCAGCGCCTGAATAAGATGCCAGCGTCTCCTCTGATGGCTGATTTTTATGACTTATCGTGTCAACAATTTTATTCACATGTGATTTTAGTTTCATTTCTTAATTAACGGAAACACTGCAAGTCCATATTGGTGTTTTCTCTTTTTTTTTGACATTAGCAGAATTTAGACAAAAGATTTGCGCACATTTGTAATGGAATGGCAGCTATTGTTTGTGATCCTTTCCTCTTTCAGTAGCAAATGTAAAACAATTTTCTCCTCACGTTAATAAAAAAAAAAAAAAAAAACTTATCATATCCACCTCCGTCCAAATGAGGAGTTCAAAAAGTGCATACATCCCACCAGAGCAAAGTGTTAACGCAGTGATAAAATTGGCCTTTCAGTTTCTCCAGTCCTGGAGCCGGCGAGACATTTTCTCGTGGGTTTTTTTTCTGTGTTACATCCGCCATCAACACTTCAGCTCCTTCCTCTCCCATTCTCAGCCACCACAGCCACGCTTTACCTCCAATTAACACTCGTTTCTGTATGTCTTCGAGAGTTTGCCCGGCAATCACCCAGGTCATTTGGCAGGCCTCGATAAATATCACACCAGTGGCTGCTCTTTAACAGGATTCTCTCTGCTCAGAGCAGCCTAAAAGTCACGCTGCTGGTTCTCACACACACGCACACACACACACACACGCATACAGTCATTAGAGCCAGACAGTGCTGTTAGACGTATTAGAAGGTATTGACACACTAACCAAAGGTAGCGAGTCTCCCACGTTGGAACCCGTCAAGGTGACGGCCATCACTCCGGGGCAGGGTTCACCGAAGTAGGCGGGCTTCCCGGTCTGGGTGATGGCTCCGATGGCGATGGTGTAGACGGAGTTAACGTACCCGTCTGCGCCGCAGTGGTCACGCTGCGTTCCACCATTACCTGCCGCCCACACATAGATGCTGCCCTTCCCACGTCGGCCCTGAAGGAAAGAAAATGTTGACTTGGTTAAGCATCCGTCCGTTTGTCACCCTGTTCATCCATTAGCAGGTCTCTTTCTTTAAACGCATCAAAAAGTAGAGAACTCTTTTCCACATTAAAACGCAAGAGTGGTTTTGTTTTGATAAGACGCCTTTTCTTTTTTGTTGATATAGTACATCATATCGATACACCAAACTTAAAGGATGCGATCATTTTGTCCTACAAGTCAATGCGCTAGCAGCCAGAAAAAAAGAAAAGCAAAGGAATTTGAGCGAGTTCAACGATGTGATTGCCAGGCAGCTTCGTCACAGCATCGGTTTTTACAAGTGTATCATAAACCTGGCTGGCCGCCAGGCTTTACTTGCCCTCCCTACCAGGCTTAGCATTTATTATGTTTGTACACCAGAAATTACGATAGCAAAGATGGGCTAAATTGTCTCTTTATGGTTGGAAAAGCAACTTAATGGTCAGCATGAGAACACAAAGGCAGCCTGAGGTCAGGTGTCATCTTTTAATTACGAGAACTCCACACCCACTGTCTGTCTGCACACTAACAACTTTTGCAAATAAAGTGACAGGTCATGAAAAAGGATCAAAGAATTTTTGACTTTTTTTTTTCATTTTAGCCTTTTTACAAGACTTTACAGTTGGTGTTTAGGTATTGTTAATAATGTCCTCCAATAACAACATACTTACCTAGTTAGAATTTTCACATTTCCTATCAACTTTAAACATTTAACTCTAAAACACAGTAGATGACCACCGTAGTGTCCTTGCCAAGGGGCTTAGCAAGTTTTCTGGGGAAAGACCCGAAAACTACAGGATACATAATACCGGTCTGCAGTGGCTAATGCTGCTTCAGTAAACACACAGTGCATCACAGGTGTTGTGTAAGAGGCTGCATAGACACAAACAAGTCAATTTTGTTATGGTAAAAAAAAAAAAAAACATAGCTTCAGCATTCATTGCATCTAAATGCTAAACATGTTGCAGCAGCACAGTCGTCCCCCAAGCTAACATCAGCGTCCGCAGTCCACATTTCTAAAGAAGGATTTTTTTCAAAGAAATTACTTTCTGAAACATCTAAAAGCCAAATGGCGTTTTGCACTAAATAACAAAATGAAGTCAATAAATAGCTTTGTTTCTGAGCTCTTAAGTTTATTTATTCAATAAATTAGCAGCAAAAAGAGTTTTTGAACGGAAAATGTTTATTTTGTCAATGACTGGTTTTCAATTAAAATGTGATTAAGTACACTCAATTAATAACAGACCTCGCATTTAGCTCCATTAAAAATTTTAATCGGGTCTCACTGCCGGTTTTCAGCTGAAGCATGTTGGCTTGCTGCAGGCAGTCGGTCCTTACAGGAAAATATAAACATAAATCTGAACTCTGCTCTTTTTATGCGACATCTGCCTTGACAAGGGGAGAGTTTTTATTGAACTCCGTTATTCAACTCATTCAGTTTTTCCTTTGGGGGAGAAAGGGAAGAACAAAGAGACATTTATATATTGATTTAGGTTCTTTTGCTTGTTTTGTGATTTCTTACTAAAAGCGGCAAAGTGGTTTTAATTTCCCTAGAATTTACCACTTGCTTTAAAAAAAAAAAAATGTGTAAAGTTGTAACAGATAAAGCAAAGAAAGGCCGTGGAATGTAATCGCTCCTCATTTTGTGAGCTTTCGGTGTAGCAGGCCAATAAGTGGAGGAAACTCGGGAAACAAAAGCCTCGCCTTCTGAGTTCCTAGCCGGAGGGCTCGCTCCGTGAGGCGGTGCGGCCCGTCCATCTCTTCCCCGTTGTCCCGCGGGCCCCAGCTGCAGACGTAGATGTCGATGAAGTGCATGTTGTAGGTCAGAGCCGAGGCCTCCATGGCGTCCGTGACGACGCCATCCAGCAGACGGATACCTGGACCAATCAGAAGCAGTCACACAGATCAGGATTTTGATGGAAGAAAGCAAAATACAAAAAAAAAAAAAAATCAAACTTTCCACTGTTTCAGTACAAGAATCCCCGTCGTTTACTACCACAAGATGATTAGCTGCAGCATTATTACGAACCCTCAGGACGCAGAGCAACAATCCACTGTTGTAATCTGAAATAAGTGGATGACAACGCCGGTCCAGGCTCCTGAACAAAACGTTCCTTGCGATCAAATTAAATCCAAATAAAAGAGTTGATGCGCAATTCATATTCATGTGTTTTGAAAAGACTGAGTCCGGGCACAAATAATGAAGCAGATGAAATGTTATGATATTTCTCTGTGAGCTGATTTCAGCAGCTGACTTTAGAACCTACAATAGTAAAATCAAGTCAGATGTGCATTATTTAGCAACAGTTTGGCTCCTTTCGCCGTATTTAAACAGCAAGATGTTCCCTGAGAAACTGTGGCTGGCACAGCGTCCGTCCAATTAGAGGCTGAAGATGGAACCGAGATGGACTGCGGATGGAAGTGGAGGAAGTACAGGCACTGAAGGGGAGATCGCTTTTGAATTATAAAGGCAGTTGGTGCCATTTTTGCATGCAACACCACAATCTATTTATTAGTCTTTTGAACTGATGTGAAATAGATTTTTTTCTTCCCCACACAAGGAGTTTACATCAGCTTTTGGCACATTTCACCTCTCCATCCTCCTCCTGGCTGCGTTCACACTAGTCTGCAAAATGGCAGCTGGAATAAAACACCAGTCACTTGGTTGTTCAACAATAACTGAACATACTTTTTGAAAATTGTATCTTCTGTTGTGTAATGTACACATAATCACAACCTTTTTTACCTTTTTGAATTTTGTACCTAAAAATTAACAAGAGTATATAAAAAAACCCCAACTAAAACTACTACTATAACTAATTCAAATGAAACTGGAACCAAACAATATTTAACTAATAAAAACTATCAAATACACTGTAAAAACTAAGTAAAACTGAATCAGACAAACAAAAAGTCACATCTAAACTATAAAGACAAAAAAACATGTGTGGCAGAAACAGAATTGTTTGTCCTCATAGACACCATACTCAGTAAAACAACTAAAAACCTTTATTTTGTAGGTCTGTACAATATAATTCTGAGCAGTTTCACAATGAGTGACAAACTTTGTTGAATGTCAGACAACATGGCTCCCGCTCTCAGCAGCGCCTCTTTCATGCCCTTCATCTCCTCAGCGCCAGACTCTGTTTATGACCCAACAAAGCAAAACCAAGACTAACTGTGAAAACATATTCCTGGTCTCGCCTCATGAAGTGTTTCCCTTCTTATCCCCCTGAGTTCTGTAAAAATGCTTTCTGGGCCAAATGATTGAAGCGCACGGATAAAAGACCCTGAGCTCAGAGTTCAAATGTCAGAGTTCAGCTGAAGGATGCATCTTGTTTTCTATTTTCATGCTCTTAGACTGACTGTGATAAATTTGATTAGAGGTGTGAGATGTGAGGGCGTACCTGGAGACAGGATGCATCAGTAAACTGAAGACTTATTGTCTATCAAATGGATGCATATCAGACATACAAATATAGATCACATGTGTATCAGGAAAAACTACAGATATCAAAAACTATAAACAATAAAAGAAAAACCTTTCCAACAAGAAAGAACTTTGTTTTTGATAAAAAATAAAAATAAAAATAAAAATAGGCATAGGTCAAATGATAATAAAACGGAGTGGAGGGAATATCAGTTTTGAGAAAATAATTTAAAAGTTTTTATTTACATTTTATTTTTTAAAAATGGCAAGTTGCAAATGATTTATAGTTTTCTCCTGCTCTGGCTGAATGGTTCAATAGTGACTAAAATAAATGTGTGGTTATTAAAGAGACATTTTTATTTATTTATTTATTTATTTATTTATTTATTTATTTATTATTATTTTTAAGATTTACACCCAAAAAAAAAAACATTAAACTTTTGTGGAAAAATAGGATAGAAACATTTTCTTCTGAAGGGTGTTGATATATGTATATGTAGAAAATTATGTTTGAGGAAAGGCACATTTCCATCCAAACTAATTACAAAACAAAGAAAAAAAAATAAAACAAATAAAAAGACATTTTTCTGACCGTCTGAAGTTAAAGCAGTACAATCTTCTTTTGTTAATTAAAAAAATTACTTCTATCTGATAAACACCAGAAGACTTAGCAAGAACATCTGTCAGAGATTCTTTTGTTACTTTTATGACCCTTTATCTATTTAAAAAAACAGCAATCCCTCATACTGACCAACTGTATGATTTTTTTAATTTTAGGAAAGGTAAAAAAAAATCTATAAAAAAAAAAACATCATCGCTAAGTTTTATGACATTTAACAAATAGAAATCATTTTGGTCACTCTCACTAACCTAAAACACACACAAAAAAAGTTTGGTCTCATTGAAGTTCAGACAGTGAGAAAAAATGTTTATGTGTCTTTTTTATTCAGTGTGTTTAAATATCTGGTTTCATATGCGTTTTATTTTGTTTTGTCATTAGTTTGCATTGCAAAAACACAAAATCTTACCAAGTATTTTTTGTCTAGTTTCAAGTGCAAATGTAAGCAAACTTGAAATAAGACAAAACCAACTTACAAGTAAATTTCAGCAAGATTTAGAGGCTTGTTTAAAGTAAATAATTTCTTAATATTGATGAAAAAGTTCTAGTTCAATTGGCAGATCCTTTAAACGTACAACAAGACATTTTTCCCAATTTGTCTGCCAATAGAACCAATAATTTCTCATCAATATTAAGGAATTAATTACTTAAAGCAAGCCTCTATATCTTGCTGAAAAGCTACTTTTAAAGATAATTTTGTTTTATTTCAACTGTATCAAGATATTTACACTAGAAACCAGGAAGATTTTGTGTTTTTGCTGTGTGAAAATGTGTTTCTGGTACTTTTAGTCTCAATGCAATTATTTCATGGAAAACTGTTAAAACATTAGCAGAGGCAAAGAGTTGCAGGTATATTTTGTATGTATATATATATATATATATATATATATATATATATATATATATATATATATATATATATATATATATATATTTTTTTTTTTTTTTTTTTTTTTTTTAACTTTCGCTGCATTGCCAAGTCATACCAGCAATAATAACAGAGTGACTCTGGAACATAACAAGTATTTCTGACAAAGACTCAGCTCCCATGTTGCATTCTTGGCTGGAGCGCTGCACCCACAGTCAAACTGCCTCCCATTGTCTCCTAAAGCTGGACCGCTTTCCTCACCTCCTATCCTGGCATTGAAGGCGATGCCCACACCGCAGTAGGAGTTGTTGGCCTCCATAGCAACTTCGCCGGCACAATGCGTACCGTGACTGAAACAGAGCGGGAATGAGATGTTAGCCACACACTGAGACTAAATAGGCAGAGATGAGACTTTTCTCCTTTATTGGATGTTCTGATCTGAGCATGCATGGTAACCGTGCCAGAACAAATAATTACGCACGGGTACATGTTGATTGGTTCAGATCAAAAGAGAAGACGAGGATACTGGGAATTTCTTCTTGATCAGAGAAAGAGAGAGAGAAAAAAAAAGATTTCCGCTGGTCTTAAAATACAAGCAATGTTTCATAAATTGATCAAATGTGTTAAATAGATACAGTGCCTCGCACTTTGAGCTTCTCTCACTTTTTATCATATTCTTGTTACAATATTCTTCGTTTATTTGAGGGGATTTTATGGGATGGACCAACACAAAGAACAGAGTATGTTAGCAGCTACCCCACTGCTGCCAACTCAGCAACTTTGTCAATATTTTTAACAACTTTCCAGAGAAAAACAAAACAAAAAAAGTATCAAAAAAAAATCTGAATCGGCAGATCAGGCTTTTTAAGGATCGGTGATCGACCAGAAAAATGCAATCAGTGCTTCCCTATCGTAAACATATTCAACCAGAGCTGCAGTGGGACGGCTTAGATCAAAGTACATACTGTTAAAAGTATGTCCCAGTCAAAGTCCAGACCTAAATCTAACTGAGAATGTGGCAAAACTTTAATGTTTTAGTCGACAGATTTGAAAAACTAGACATAACTGTGGCTACAAAAGACAGTTTCAACATCTAGTGACTCATGGGGAAATTAGTAAACTGATGTGTAAAACCGCGCATTATCTTTTCTGCCACTCGTCAAATTCACACTTATCCACATAAAATACATTAAAGTACAGCTCTGCAGTTACATGTGGTCACCATCTGAAAACATTTCCAAGTCATTATTTTTGCCAAAAGTGACTTTTTGCTTTTAAGATGGCTACAGCTGAATTTGAGTCCAGAATAATAATAATAACAATTAAAAAAAAGGAACATAAGAACAACAATCACTACCTGTTCTCCTCATCTCTGACAGGCATGGGATCATGAGACAGACCGTGCGAGGCCCGCAGGTCAAAGCTGGCGAGGGCCTCCTGCAGAAGCAACAGAGAAAACAAATGAAGCTCGGTGCAGGACCCAACAGCTCTTGACACAAAACATCAGAATGACAAGACAGGAAATGAAGGAATCTCTCAGAAAAAAACCCCCAAAAACTCTGGATACTCTCACTTGTGTTAGTCTGTCAACATATTTCCTTTGACTGACGGCAGTCGCTGTCACTGCCGGTGCAGTTCATATGCGTTCTGCCTTACGAAAGTGAGCACAGTCGAGGATCTGGGTATAGGCTCAACGGGAGGAAGAGGAGGAACGTCCTGGCAGCTCACCGAACAAGAGCAATTATGTATCTCTTGCTGCAACCAGGCTTATCCATGCCAGACAATCTGCTCTGACAAAGTACAAGTTGGCCTGCATGCTTCCAACTGCCTGCGAGATTATAAATGACAAGGCAGCAGCAAGCGGCGCTGCGCGACACAAACGCTCTACGGCAAGCCAGAAGAACGTCAGGCTAACAGCTTCACGTCTCTGTGAGGCGGTGATGGTTTTAATGTCGGGGTCAAAGGTTTGCAGCCTTCACACTGCAGGCAGGCATGTTGCTGCTCTCAGTCTAGTGAAATAAAACATGTTTTGAGTTTACAGGATCTTTAAAAAAAAAAAAGACAACTTGCATGTTTTGATGAACATCAGCAGGAAATTTGTTGTTGTTTTTAAAGAACTACAATTTTATTTCTGTTTTCAGGTGTTAAAATAAGCCCATGCATAAAATTTTTGCAAATAGAGGAGGGTTTTGTTTCATTTTATGGGATATTGACAGTGGAAAATTGTATATAGTTTCCCATAACGGCAAGAAAAGTAAGTGTACTGTGCAAACTGTCTGAAATTATTACATAAAAAGCCTGAAAAATAGCTAAAAGCTGCGTTTGTATCTATATTTAACAGCATTAGTTGATTCTTATTCACTTTTAGCCAAAGTCGCACTGAAAAAAGAGAATGGAGCTCCAACATAAAAAACTGAGTTAATCTTTTACAAGTAATCAAATCAAGTTTGCCAAACTTAATTTGTTTACTTTGTCTAACATGCCAGGTTAATAATAATTACTCCCCTTACTTTACAACTAACAGCTAAATAAACCCTCAGCATGATGCTTCTACCACTGTGCTAGACAGCTGGTACAGTATTCTTAAGTCTGAAAGCTTTATTTGGACTCTACTTGCTCATTGTCTTGTTTCACTGTAAAACATTGAAATCCTTGTTAGTTTTCAACTTTTTGTTTCTTTTCTTAGCTTTTCTTTGTGCTTTTCAACATCCATTCCTTTGATCTGAGGTGCAAATTTGTGTCAGATGGTTTGAGACGGTCTGATGTTCCAACAAGACAGTGGACTTTACACATTAAAATTGGCTCTAAAATGGACAAAGTAGTCTAAAATTAAGCTTGTGGAATGGCCTGGACCTCTACTCTATTTAAAATGAACACACTTTGCTGAGCGGCCAGGTCAGTGCCAGGAAACCAACTCGTTTAAACTCATTTGTGATAAAAATGAAAGGTCAAATATCCAGACAGAATTATGCCAGGGCAATATACGGCTTGAAGCTACAAAACGAGTTTTCCTCTTGAATAAAATGACTTACATTCAAGCATCACTTGAGGGAGTATGCACCCGTATTGTGCTGTTTTTCAGTCATCTTATTTGTTTGTGGTGTAATTACGTCTCATTTACATGAAACTGATGTTTGGTTTACTCACAAAGTTTTTCCTCAGGTCCTTGTTTGTGTGATCCACACCTAAAAAGATAAAGAAAACAATATATTAGAAAACAAAATTTTTGTTAGACTAGATTAACTTATCAATGCGATTTACTTTCTGCCTTTTCTTGTTCTAGTACATTATAATATTTCTGGTATTTTTAAAACAACACCGACACATCAGTGAGACAAAATCACTAACGTGTCTGAAAACATGTGTACCGTGTCTTTAAATATTTCAATTCAGTAAAACCTTTTGTTACACCAATAAATATAGACTTAGTCTTGCTTTATTGTTACCACACAAAGACATGTTAGGGAATTTGGCAACGAAATGCCGTTGCTTGGCTACCGGAGTACACAGAAAGAATACTGAAAAACTATAAGAGTGACTAAAAATACTTACAAATACATAAATGTGTTAGTGGTGCAGGTAGGAAAAAAATAAGGGAAAAAAACTATATATATCTCAGTATGAAAAGAAACTTGAAAAAGTTTTTCAAACAGTAAATAAGCAGGATGAATATTATTGTCCACAAAGAACAGGATGAGAAAGTGGAAGTGATTCTTTTTACGTTCAGTTCTTTAACAACAGTGAATTAAAAAATACGGCAATTTTTTGTGCGTTGGTCAGCATAAGCGACAGCATGGAGTTACAATCCAGTGAGAAATAAAAACTTTTTTTTTGTCCCAAATGTCTACGGTGGAACAATCTGGTCAAGAATTAAAGCAAAGATTAATTAAGCAGGATGACACGGTTTGGTGTCAGCTGATTCACTCTGCCTGTGCAGCCTCTTTCCTCTGTGTGGAGGAATCAAAATCTACTGAAAGCTGGAGATAATGTTTATGAGATCCATGCCTAATTTTTTCCTGTTTTGTTCATTCGGTAATGCCTAAGTGCACTTGTCATGTTATTGCGTTTCCACGGAGCCATGAGAGAAGTAGTGCCGTTTCGAGCCATTTGAGCCTACTATGTGGTAGACAGGTTATTAAAATTTTTGAATTTTGAGTGCCCCGCTAATTGGTGCAATTAATTTGCCAAAGTGTACCGCTTTTTTTTTTTTTTCCCCCTCTCAAATAAGAGTTTTGTCAAGATTCATGTCACACTCCGCACACGACCGTTAGATGAGTGAAACGAACAAAAGGCTTCAAACGATCCAAATTCACGCCATTCTTTTTCAATTTCTCATTCTTTCTTCTGGCACCTTTCTCACATCTTTTCATCCTTCCTTTCTTTCCACATCAGTTGCCTTTCTTCGGCCCCCCCGGCCCCACCGCCTCCCCTCCGTCCCCACCTCCATCTCTGCTGCAGTGGGGCTCCTGTGGTCTCAGCGAGAGACAAACGAATGAGGACCCCAGGAGGGCCGCGCCTGCTCTGCTGCACATCACTCACTCTCTCTGTGTCTCTCAATCACACACACACTCACACACACACACACACACACAGGCTTCCACACGCATACACACACACACACACTCATAGGACCGACCCGCCTTTGTCCCATACAGGCACTGCCTCTGGTTGCCATGGTAACCCGGGGAAGGTTTCGCTGTCACGGCCTGATTGCGTGGAGCTCAGACAGGATGGAGCGCGAGGTGGGTGCAGCCCTCGTTGGAGCCCGCTACGCCACGCCATGTCGTGCCGCACCGCGCCGCGCTGAGCCGTGCTGGGTTTGTCAGTTACTCTGCAGACACGAGCTCTAACAATTTGATTTTTTTCCCTCGTCTACATCTTCCCTATGAAAGATTTCGCCTCAAATGCTCTTTGTACCGTGAGTTAGCAGTGTCTGAAGTTACTAATTTGCTTTTTTTGTGCATTTTAAAGAGAGTTTATATTTATTTCTTTAAAAAAACTAGACATTTCCATAGAATTAAAAGAGGCATCATTGTGTAAAATCTACTTTTTTGAGCTATAATATTATTCCCTCATCAAAAACATTCTTTCTGACTCTTTCATGCATGTTTGAGGAATGCTTCGATTTCCAGTGGCAACCATTCAGTTGTGTGTAACACCTGGGTGGACCTAGCTCCGCCTTCGAATACGAAGCTCCTCCTTGGAGCTGCAGCCCACTCAACTCCTTCAGACTAGCCAGCAGCAATTAGTAAATTGGTGGAGCTGAGCATCTGCTGAGCTCGTTATAGAAGCTACTTCTCAGTGAAAATGTTAAAGGTGGAGTTTCAGAAAAAGCAGGAGTTTTTAAAGAGAGAGGCCCAATTTTAAGGTATTAAACTAGGAAGCAAAATTTCTTTTAAGTCATATTTGACATATAGCATTTTTATAACAACTTAAGTTAACATAGTTAATTGGTTATGGTATAAAATGGCCCTATGTGTTTGGACAACACATAACACTGTTTTGGCCATAAGGTTAGTAAGGGAGGCAGAGAGAAATATAGGATGTAGGGATAAAATTTCTGGCAATTATGGTCAATGAAATAGTCGAATAATCAGCTTCACCCAGATGTAAAGACAGTAACTTGATGCCAGGTTTATGCAAAATAACAACTGTCCAAAAATAAAAAAGCAGAAGTGAAAATCTTTCCAAAATCCAAAACAGAAGGAAAAATTGTCCAAAAGAGAGAAAAAAAAAGTTTACAAAAAGAACCAATCAGAACCTCCAGGAGCGGCACAGCTCCAGAACATTGCCTGTATGATTAGATCAATTTGAATTGAAACTGGACTGAAGTGAATTTCATGCAGATCTTTTTTTGTTTTTTACTGCCTGCAGATGACATTATATAAATAAGCTGAATTATAATGGAGTTCATCTTTACTCCACGTGAGAAGTTTTCCTCTGAAGAAGCAAATCATTCGAGTTCTCACAGCAGAGATGAAAGATATCACGATGTGCATTAATCTGTCTTCTTTCTACCACATATGGTAGAAAAAAAAATCTGGCACATCTATGTTTAAAACATGACTTTTGAAAGTGTTTTGGAAGAATTTAACTGGGCTGGAAAAGAGCAAGCGGAGTCACTGAAGCAGAAGATAAAAGAAGAAAAGGAAGAAAATAGCGCACTTCAACCCCGACGGAGTGTGCTGATAATGTGAGTATTACTGCTGACAAAAGGTAGATATTTTTATAGAAGTATTATATTGGCATTTTTTTTAAAAGGTCTGAACTAGATTAGTAGTACAATAACCCAAAACTTTAGAGTATCTGTTGGGTTCAACGCTCATAGCTCAGGATTTTTACTGGTCAGAATTAATCTCAAAAGTCCAAACAGCTGTTAGGATTATTTTTCTTGAAGTCATGTCAAACTCTTGCAACTAATGCATCTTCAAAATTGCCCAAGGAGCACCTTAGACCAAAACCAGCCTCTACAAATCATAAAGTTTTCAAAAAAAAAAAGAAATAAAAAATGTTGGTAAACGTGAGCCTAAAGTATTTTATTACATTTCTCTGTGGCCATTTTTCTCAGCGTCTCTCAGAAAGATGTGACTCTAGTTGAAATTTCAACTTCCTGTTTTTGTGTTGGCTTGCAAGTTTGAAGATATTTTAGAGCACTTGCTTCTTCTGAGAATATGCATTAGTATTCATGCATTTTTCATCTGGTACATAATATTTCTCACTTTGAAACATTGCAACCCTAAAAGGATACTTGATATATTTTTGAATTCAGGTTTTTGACAGAAAAAGGTTATAGATGTTCATTTTGGATTAACTGAGATCAGTTTTCCCAAGTTGATGTGTCCCATCTTTATGCCACTTCAATCTTAATTATTTAATTATAATAACTTTCCATGTGGGACACAGAACTTCAATAAAATAAAATAAAAAATTAAAGAAACAATCAGAATTGTCCTTTGAACTTTATTTTTAAGGAATTCATCTTTACTCCAAGTGAGAAGTTTTCCTCTACAGAAGCAAACCATTTGAGGTGTCACAAACTCAAATGGTTTGTGACAATTCAATATTAACCGGCATTTTCACGTTATTCAAAAGTTTGAGTCAATTTTTGCATAGAATGTAAATATTTTGATGTCATTTATTTGCATTCAAATAGTGGAATAAATTATCCTGATGAACAATTCTCCTGATTTATTAACTTATCCATAATCCATCCAAGAAGAAAACTGCTAAAAATCTTATATTTACCTATTAGAAACATAAGTAACTCCATTAATGTTGAATTTCTGAATGTGTCAAAGTGCATTTTTGTCTTTGCAAAGACTAAGTTAGCATCTGTGTATCTTTGTCTTGATTTTGTCCATTATATATTGCACTAAATCTGGTTTCGAGGGTTTTATTCTCTTCACTCTGAGATGGAGAGCGTTGGATTATATTGGTTAAAAACATAAAATAAAATAAAAATCCTAAATCAACATTTAATAGTAAAGATTCAAACTTAAGGTACACATTAAATGTTAAAGAATGGAGCAGGAAGTGCTTTTATTTTTACATTTTCTGCCAGACGTTGCATTTATTTTGTTCTAAAATGATCCAAAGTCACTTAATGCAGCGCTTATTTGGAGATTCATCCTTGTGGTCATTATTATGAAGTTGCTGCTAACGTTAACAGATTGCTGCAAGCCATTAACATCCCATAATAATCCACCAACGTCACTGTTTAATAGCCAAACGGATCATTTCACAGTAAAACATGAGCAGCAGCTGCAGTCTGTAGCTCACACTGGGTTCCTTTCACTTTTACTTAGATGAGATAAAAAACTGATACAAAGACTCAAGTCCAAGTCTCAAGTAATTAGTGCACAAGTCTAAGCCAAGCCTGAAGTTTTCATTTACTTATTTCACTAAAGTGCTGTCTTGTTTTAGATGAGTTAGAATGATCAAAATTATTTCGATTTACTAAATGTCATGATGATGAGAGACAGAAATTATTAATTAACATCTTAAACATCTGATGTTTTCATTCATTTTCTTAGTATATTTGGTAGTGCTACCTTTGAACCTGAAACTTGGGTTAAGCATTTTGGGTTTTCTTCCACAAGTTTCTCTCGATATTTTTGTTGAGAGAAACTAGTTTTTTTTTTTGTTTGTTTTTTCCAATACTTTTGAAATTCAACAATTTAGGTGTTAAAACCTGGTGCAACTGAGTCAAACTAACATAAAACAAGAAAGGTTTGCTTTGATTTATCTTCAGACAGGGAGGAAAAAAAACATGTGTGTTTTCATTCCAAGTATGTAATTAGGTCTGTCACAATACATTTTACTGGACAATAAACTGTCCCAGGAGTTATTGCGATAACCAATAATATTGTTTTGAGACCATTTTCAAGTGGTATAACAGCAACAGTAATTGATTTATTGCGACAGGCCTATATGTAAACTTCTGGTTTCAATCATCCATGCATGAATAAAAAATAAACACAGCTCTGTGGAATAGAGGGGGGGGGAGGGCTGGAGGTAAACCTGGACCAACAAGTGCAACATGACTTGGTTTGACACTGGGTCAAAGTAAGAGTCAAAACAAAGCCATATTTTCAAGGATGGTCCAAGTGGAGAAAAAAAAAGAGAAATCTATTGAGCCAGGTGCATTCACTCAGGTAGCAGCACTCTGCCACAAGTACAGCCATAAACACACTCAGACACAGTCCAAGGTCTTCTGAGTGACAAAGTAAAAAAAAGGAAAAAAAGCCACATCCCACAGTTAGAAGGAGCACTGTAGGTGGTGGAGCCAATGCAAAACCTCCTATGAATACAAATGCTTTGAACCTGGCTGACCCAGCGGAGATTGTGATTGTGCAGGCGTGAGTGTGTGAGTGTGTGAGGGCACCTGGCTTTTCTGCATGTGTGTGTCTGCGTTCGGCGGCGGCGGCTGCTGCTGCACTCTATCTCTTTGCTCCGGCAGCGTTCCCGTTGGCCCACGGGGTCAAAAACACACACAAATCAGACACCGAGATGTCGGGGAGCTCAGGAGGGAGGGGAGGGGGAAGTACTGGAGTCGTGCCTAAGCCGATGCGGAGAAAATGAACCGCCACACCTGATCCTTTACTGTACAATAAAAGAGCAGGAGACAACAGGCTGCCTCAGAGACACGGAGGTGAAGAAGAGAGGTTAAGGAGGAGGACGACGTCGGAGGAGGGAGGATGTAAACCGTGTAACACTGATATCAATATTTCCGTAATGAGGCTGCGCGTAGCTGATAATTTTCATACGGAAGTGTGAAAAAGAAGACGGAGCGCGTGTGTGAGGAGAGAGACGGGAGGGTGTGTGTCACCACCCACTGAGGGTGAGACTTCCTGGCCCTGCACCGTGCTCTCATTAATCAGCTCAGTATTTAAAAAAGGACTGGACACTCGGCTGCAATTACCTGCCTTTGTCAGGAATATGCGTGTGTGTTTGTGAGAGTGTGTGTGGTGCTTTGAAAAGTGAGTGGCAAAGAGACAAATCTTGGGGAGAGGAAGAGTTTGATGACAGATACAAGATAAGGGGTGTAGGGGATGGAAAAGCCCGGAGCTGGATGGTGTGCAAAAAAAAAAAAAAAAAAGAAAAGAAGAAGGAGGAGGAGAGGATATAAAGAGGAAGAGAAGACAAGCTGAGAGACGAGAGGGGAAGGACGGTGAGGACTGCTGGGGAGGAGTGGGAGAAGTGAGAAAATAAAAAGATGGAGATGGAGACAAACAGAGAGCAGAGGATGTAATGATACAGGAAAGAGTTGACTTCTAAAGTGGGATATTAGTATTCAAGCAGCAACAGTTGCCCTCCCTCTTCCTTTCCTCCCCCCATCCTCTCGCCCTGCTGCCCCATCAGCCCCGGCGGTCAGCGCACGCGTCCTGCGGCGAACTTGCAAAAAAAAACAACAGAAAAAACACAGGGCTTCAACTTGGAGCGTGAAACGTTTGCTTTGACGGGTTCAGATGGAAAAAAAAAGAAGCTTTTTTTTTCCTGTGTGTGGGCCTCAACTCCCCGCTCTCATTTTAACTGTAATTATTTCTGAAATTCATGAGCAAATTGCACTCGCAAGTTGAAACCTTTTCTGTCAATCAGTGAGTAAACACAAGTTGAAATTTCTTGTTATTTAAAACAAGTGTGAATCAGAAGAACAGTGGCAAACGCCCACATGCAGAAACGGTGATGCAGGAGAGCCGATGTACAATAAAGATATAAGAAGAAAGAAATGGATTATGCAAACATCTTATGGGTATTTACATTACTAAAAAAAGAGAGAGAGAGAAAGAGAGAGAGAGTTGATGAAAACGAGGTTTCACAGTTCTGGTCTCACTGTCCACTCTAAGTGTCAAGTTTTCAGTTCAGCTCTGACTGCCAGAGATGAGGAGGTAGGAGGAGGGAGAAGATTTAGCTGCCAAAGTCCACCTTGCTTTGGATGCTTAAAACGGACTTTTCAATATTCTAATATGCATATAATGGAATATTTATAAACATTTCCTTTAGCTTAACACCATATCGCGCAAGGGGGATATGTAGAGATTTTATAGAGCTCTTCATATTTTGAACTTGTCACGTTACGACCTCATGTTTGACGTATTTCATTAGGATTTTAAGTGAAACACCAGTAGAAAGTATTGTGTAAATGGTATTTCTGACAGAGGTCTGCCTTTTAAAAAGTATTTTAAAAGTTGCAGTGCATTAGCCTGGTCCGTTTCCTTCCAACGCAATTCCACTCGATTAACATCTCCCTTCAGTTGTTTGTCTGGGATTTCTCCCATTGAGCTCAATTTCTCTGATTGAATTTTAACTGGGCCAACAATAACATTGATTTTCTGTTATGTCTTAGACTTGTAATCTATCTATATATAGTTGTAGTTTGGCTATAGATGTGTTTCCATTACAAATATGCACAAAACTTTGTCAAAATTCCGCTAATGTCGAAAAAACTAAATTTAGCTATTTCTGTGTTTCCCTTAAATAAGAAATGTAATTAACATCACATGAATACGTTTGTTCATGTAGTAAGTCACTAAGAAAAGCACCACGTCTCCATTTTCCAACTACTTCTTGTTGACTTCTTCTTCGTGCTTTGCGTTGGCAGCAACATCCGGTTCTCGATCATGTGACTCGTGTGATGCGGAAAAAATGTTCCCATTGCAGTTTTGTGAAATCCCATTAAGGTTAAAGATATATTTAAAAAATTCTAACATAAACAGGTTTTATTGACACAAATTCTTCCTCTCTAAACCATCTTATTATCCCCTTCAGCTTCACAAGAAATCTGGAAAAGGCATTTTCATTGTTCATTTCATTTCATTGTTGAAAGTTTGTTTCGTTTGTGGAAGTGTGAATGCGCAATCGAACCATGATGCGGATCGAAAAAGCAAACTCTGCTCTGCCTAAAAACCTAGGTGTCGTTTAGGTGAAGTGAACTCTGGGGCGGTTTGAATGCACATGTGAATGCCAAGCAGACCAAAGACTGCTTCAAAATCAGGAAGCAGACTATGGCACAGGGAATTATGGGTAAATACAACCAAAACAATTCTGAGTGTCTAGGGATAGCTGAAGACATGGCTCATGGTCTTTCACCAATGATCAAAGAGAAATCTTACCACCATCTGATGCCACTCCATGTTTATTACATTTAGTCAAGAATGAAGTTGCGCTTAGTGTCTTCTTCAGAGGTTTTCATGTCTTTCTTTCAGTGGTTGTTGGTGCAGCGCCATCACACGTGAGGAGATGAACAGATTTTTCAATTAGTTTCACAGTGCAGTGTGAAAGCAAACCGAATCAATAGAAACCAAGTTTGAACAGAGTCTGCCAGACTATAAGGTGTGAAAACATCCCTAAAGCGTATCTTTTTGCAAATCTCTGCATGTGTAAGTTATTTTTCATACAACTTTTTCCCTCTTTCTATCTGACATCCAGGTAATCCCTTCTGAATCCACACACAAGACCCAACTCACACCGATGATCCTCAGAGCCTCCATTAACCTGTCTGCATGTATGATTTTCTTTTGCGCAGCTTAAACTACTTCCCGACTCCTCCTCTGGCCTCATTCGCCGCTTCCCTCTCATTTGACTAATTATATTCTCCGAGAACGCTGTTGACAAATTCATTTGGAAATCCATTAGTCCCGTGGCGTTGTTTAAACAATGTGAACGTTAATGTCCATTGCTCTAATACTCCTGATTCCCATTCTAATAGCCGTCTGATAAATCAGGTTATCTGCGACACCTTCTACACACCGTGAAGAGCGGAAATTAGAGTATTATTAACTATCGGCGGTGCTCTGTCGTGTCCGGGTGTGTTAGGAAAAAAGAGGAGAGAAGATGACAGACCTTCGGTAGGGAGGAAGGAAGAGAGAGAGAGCGAAAGGACAAAAATAGAGAGAGAACAAAGACACCAGAGAGAAGGGTGAGTTAAAGAAGACCAGAGGGGGAAACAGAAAGAAATAATAAGGAACATGAAGAGCGACAGGACCAAAGGGTGTTGAATGTAAATGAGGTTAAGTTAAACATTAAAGAGGGAGGACTGGAGACACAAAGTAAAACACGAGGAAGAGAACAAGAAAAGGATCAATCCAAGGAAACACTGAAGGCTTTTTACCTCTTCACTTCCACTTAAGATTGAAACTTTTATTAATTATTTGGAAACTGTTACATCGGTCTGCACTGAACTTCACTGGTGGGTTCGACAGATTTTCTCTGACAAAACTTGAAATCAACAGAAAAAGTAAACAGCCCTTCTTAATAGCGAACACATATCAGAGTTTACTTTTAACTACTCACTCATTTCACATAATTAAACAGATGACAATGTTTTAAAAAAGATGTGTTCTTAATTGAATGTTTTTGTGGCAGCACCTTTAGCAATACCTGTACTTTGTAATGAGACGTGAGCTGTTGCAGGTGGTTTCTTCTTCTCTTCTTGAAACAAAGGGCACCTGAGGTTTGAAAGGTGGCGTCTCCGCTCTATAATTTTTTTATATTTTTCCTGGACGTTTAACAGGATCGAGATCTTTGTTCATGGAGTGTCATTAAAAAAAGTAGCTGAAGGTCTTTTTTTTCTTGTAACTTTATGTTTTGGGTCATTATCTTGCTGGAGAACACATGAGCTACAGATAAGACTGAACTCTGACACCAGGCCGTATGTTTTCATTCCACGATGTTTGGCAGTCATCGAGACTCATTCACTTTTTTCTGCACTCGTTCTTGATTCTGCGTGCGAAATATCCAAAGCAGCACAAAAACAAACCAGTTCATCCCTTATTTCCTGACAGCTAAAGTCGTATTTTCTCATTTTCGTTGCAGTATTTCCTTGATGTCTTAAAATACATTTACGTTCATCACTCCACTGAACTCAAATATTGTCATTTAACCTGCTGGAAAGCTCCGACATTGTGCCAACATAAAATGTGTAGTAATGAAACAAAATTGGTCTACTGAAGTACGGTGCATAAAGAGTTCAGCCATAAATTAGAAAAATAAATGAATAAAAGAAAACAAATACATAAGAATTACACTGCTTTCATTGTTGATTTATCTATGAGTTATTGTCACCAAAGCTAAAAATGTTACACTTTTAAAACCTAAAAGTTTGTTTCCTTTTCATATCCATTTTGTTATTAGGATTAATTTATTAGGCTCTCAGTGAAAAGCCTAAATACCTGAATTACCGGAAATAATAAAACTGTATAGATACCAGCAGTCTTGGTATTTGCTTCATCTGGATCCTAACTGCTATCTACATTACCAAGCCGACATAATTATTTAAGATGGTCTGAATGATGCTTAAATAATCATTTGAAATCAAGCACCTCAAACCCCCAGAGTAATTTCACTTCCTTATCTAACAACCGTATTGAGCTCTTATTTTAAATTCTGAAGAAGGCGAACGTTATAAATTTTTTATTTAATCAAAAGCCGGTCATCTACGACCTGCTCTGTCTGGGTCAACCTTATTATCCGAAATAAGCCAATTTCTCCAATTTCCTGACCGCATCTCCGGCTAAAACTTCCCTGCCTCCCGTCTCTCCTGTTCTCTCTGCCCCGGCTTCCTCCTCACTTCCCTCTGAACGCTTGGCGAGCGCCGAGAGGAAGCCTGTCGGTGTCAGTATCCCTCCCCGCCTGCAGAGCCTGGCGGAGAGTGTGGATGAGACACGTCGGCCTGATTAGCCGCATGTTTACCTACCACCATCACTACTCTCATAACCAGAGGGCTTCAAGGGCACCGCCGGAGGATCGGCTCCACACACGAACCAACCCACACGGAAGCGCGGCTAATAGACACCCTGTGCTTAGCACTCCTGGTGAAAGTGTCTGATGTGTGTGTGTGCCATCGTGCCCCTGTTGAGTCGCCCACCATGGCACAGTCCTCTTAATTAAGAGGAGTGTGTGCGTATGTGTGAGTTCTGGGGGCGGAGCAGCTGGCAGGAGGCACTGGGGCCAGAGAACATCTGCAGAAAGGCTGCAAACACACACATGCATACGCACACACACACACGCACACGCAGACATAAGAGATACACAGTAATGGCCGCTTATACACACACTGTCACTGCTCTGAGTGCCCATAATAGAACAACACACACTGTGAACACTTGTCAACAATCTAACCGGCAAGAAAAGAAACCTAGAAACACACGCAGGACCGGGTTCAACACTGCCAACGCCGCCGCCGCCAAGCCAGTGGGACTGTCACCATGGCAACCCGCGACCGGTCATGTCACCATGGTTTTGCAAAGACGAGTGACGGAAAAGAGAGTGGGAGATGGGCAGGCGATAAAAAGAGCAAAAGACAAAGAGAGAGGAAGAGAGAGAGAGAGACATTAAAACAGTCCCCACAATGCTCAGCTTTGCTCTTGTTACGAAACAAAAGAGTACAGAGAAGAGGGAGGAAGAGTCAGAGAGGATCCGGAGACGTGTCAGCGTCTGTGAGGAGGTCAGCAGCTCAGAGGGCTTCTGATGCACCGCAGGGACCTCAGAAATTACCCTCCTTTTTTATTCAATAAGTCACAAGGAGCTGTGGGGCTTTTTTTGTTTTTTTTTTCTTAACACAAAAACACACATCTGATATCATCATGATAATAGACGCCTGAGGGGCAGAATAAGGAATGGAGGCTCTGTCCTTGCTGTGGGGCAAAGGTTAAAGTCAGGAGCAAAGGATTAAAGCATCATATCTGTTGTTTCAAGTTCACCTTATCTCCTACAGCGATCTGTCTCAGACCTTATAAGGCGTTTTATTTTCTTTTTACCTCTATCGTGACTTTTTTGAAACCCTTTTTATCTATCAAGTTCTAATTATCTGTGAAATTAAAAAGCAGTTTGGCTGATGAGCTTTAAGGAACTTACATTTAATGCGATCTTAGCACGAACATAGAAACTTTGAGGAAAAGTAAGTGTTATTTTGGACAAACGAGATTCTCAGTTACTCAAAATATAGTAATATGCGTATGACTATCATTTTTTGTAGTAAATATCGTATCAATAATGGAGAAAAAAAAGAACATACATGGACAGTCTAACCTAATCAAGGGCAGCAGGGGTCAAATGTGCAACGATGCCCCAGTAGAACTGCATCAAAACACTGAGGCTGAAAGATTTCTCTATCAGAGTGTCACCAACCTGTGTGAAACTGAGAGCTTCTTTATGATTACTGAGTAATACGAAGGTCTACCAGGTTGATACAGTTTACTTCTAATCATGTAACTTATTGATTAATGATTTATCTGTTTTTGGAGCACCTCCTATGGTCTTCAGGGGCAACCTGGTCTACAGTTATGACACGAAGCCATAAATTTCCACTTTCTGTTTAATCTTTCAGTGTCCATGAGGAAGTTCTGCTAACCCTGAGGATTCAGACAGCAGGAACATTAGCTCTGATATTTCAAGAGGTAACGCATCAAAAACTATTTCTTAGCATGTTGAATCAAGGAGAGCGCTCTGGATGTTGGGCATAAGTAAGTAAGTATGTAAGAAAGTGTAACTTCACCCATTTCTACCTTTTGTTGAGCATCTTCCAGCTCCATTTTGTCACTTGTTGTAACTGTAGGGTGAGTCAAGTTCAAATCATCTGACATGTGACTGACAGGAGCGGAGCCGCATGCACATGCAGTGCGCTGCTCTTGTTGCAGTCTGATTAACTTCTGCACCTCAACAGGTTAAACTATCTACTCCTCTATTTATGCTATAATAAGTAGATTAACACGACTCGATTTTCTTTCACTGTGCTGTATGTGCTGCGAGCTTCATTCTGGTCTGACCTGGTCAGATCTAAACTCTACCAACAAGATCAAAGATTCTCCACCAAACCCAATAGTGGGCTAAAAGGTCCTTCTTACATATTCATTCAGTGCTTCTTGCCAAATCCACCTACAGAGTTTTCAACAAAATAAAAGTTAAATGTAAGCAAATGGGAATACAAATGGAGCACCAATCTGCTAAATGTATTCATATTTAGTTTGATTTGTGAGATTATGCTAAAAAGGAAACACCAAAAAAATAAATAAAAAAAGCACCTCAGTTTGATCAACCCTTCCACTTCTTTGTATCTCTGGCACTTAAACACAAGCGAGTGAGATTTCTTCTTTTTTTTTATGGCTTCGTCCATATGTGTTAGAGAGATGTAGTGTGACATGAGATGTATGCATATTGGTTAATCGATATTTGTGTAGCTTGGCCTTCTCTATACCGTATTGATCTGTATCTGGAGCATAGAGTGTACGTGTTTGACTCCTGACCCCAACAGCGCCATAAAGTCAGGATATAATAAACCAACGTGTCAGTGTGTCCGCACCGGACCGAGCGAGCCGCTCCAGTCAGGAGGAAAATAAAATAAACCACAGGTACTGCTTACTTTTTATTATGGTCAAATGTTCCAATAGGACGATTTCAGAATATTTTACAGACACTGGGAGTGACTGTAAAGATATTTATTAGCAAAATAACAGCATAGAGATTGCAATGTGCAACCTGAGGTGCTTTAATGAAGGCGGCACTGAACGAGGTGAGAGTTTATTTTTACACAGCTATCTGTCTCAAATATTCGACAAAATAATAGAATCTTGCTAAACTATATGAGTAACATGTCTGACTAAACTGAATTAAATTCAGAATCTTTTAATTGAGAAAACAACCGTTTTGATAGATGCTTGGCATACTTTTAACTTTAGCACTGCAATATTATTGGTTGAAATCAGTTTTGTCCTACCCAACCTGACAGATGTTGTGAATTTTATGTTGATTTTGCCATGATTTCCTTCTCTAGAAACTTTAAAACAGCACAGATTTGGTGTCTAAAAGATAAATCATAAGGCCAGGGAAACACACAAAAGATTATGTCAACAAATCAGAAAAGGATTTTAAAAAATCTTTAGCACTGCAAAACTGTCACCATAAGAAAAGGCGGATATACGGCTTCCAATTCAATAGAAGAAAGACTTTCCACCATGAAGAAGTCAATAATATCCCAATGTTTAATCTTAAGCTTAAACTGAATGCAGCATTACCAACCACAAATAATCGCGGAAAACACTCAAATGATAAAATGATATGAAAACATTACTTTTTAGAAAAAACTAAGTATTTTTTAATTGAATTGAATGATAGACTATTTTCTTGCAGTGTTTTGCTGAAGAAGTCAACAAACTCCAGTTAAATTTTTTTATTTTTTTATTTTATTTTGCATGAAACAGATTTACAGCAAAAATGTGAACTGAATTATATAATATATATGATAAAAAAACATGACTAGAAATTTTATTTTATTTAGCAGCAAAATTGTGCTGTTTAACAAAGACTATGGAAACTCCTCTGTGCTGCTGTAATTGTGCTGTTTGCATTTCTTTCTCTCTTTGGCGCGTGGTGACGCTTTCAGCTGCCAACATCCACAACATGTGATTGAATACATCCTTAACTTTTCCAAATTGTTTCTCGGTATACCACAAACTTTAACGTAATCTGTTTGGATTTCATGTGACATAGAAACACAAATGCACGCTTTAAAAAAGAAAAATGTAAAAGAAGTTTACCACAAGCCTTATAAGGACACAGCATGATAAGGAACTCCATGTGTGGCAGTAAACTAAAGCTAAATCTCTAACTTCTTCTTCCTCTACTTCCCTTCAATTTAGTATTGATAAAAACACTTTATTTTCTGCTTGTCCCACAAATCTTGCACTAAAACAAAAGTGAAATGCTGACGATCAACACAGAAACATGTACACGACTTCCTTAAATGTAGAAATTCCCCCGCAGAAGGAGATCAGCTTTGTTGCTTCAAATGAAGCAGCACAAAATAAATCTGCGATGGTTAATTTAGGGACTCTTCTGCCGAACACTATAATAAAGGGACATAATTATTGTGCGCACATGCATGTTTGTGTACGTGAGTAAAGCGGTAATGACAGCACATTCTGGTTCAAGCCAAACTCGGCATTAATGATGGACCGAGATCGGCTTGAGCTGTGGGATCAAATGCGCCGTCTGCTGAATAATGGAACACACGGGGAACGACGGCGGTCCCATCCGGACCACAGACAGAAGCTTAATGTATAGCAGGTACACCAAGTGTGTCGGCAACAAGAGGAGGAATCACTGCCACGTCTACACACTATCTATATCTGTGTGTGTGTGTGTGTGTTCAGATTACAGTTTGGTATGGGTGTGACAGTGCACAGAAACATACTTGTGTGTTGTGTTTATGATCATGTCAGCAATGTGTGTCACTCATCAATAATGTAAAACACTTGGTTCCCCCCCTCCTTTAAAGTGACACTCCCGTGTTCCACATAATTAACTCTCTCTCTCTATCAACTGTGCGCCCACACACACACACACACACACACACACACACACACACACACACACACGCACACATGGCAGAACACAGCTGAAGGAACAGCACAATAACCTACGAATATAAATGGGCTCAACATTTGAAAAATACCCAGAAAAATCCAACGAGAAGTCTTGTTCCAAAAATGGCTTTGATATAGTGCGAAACCTTAAGAATATTTTCAATCTTATTTCGTTTACACGAATAAATCCAGAAATGTACATACGCTGCACACAAGTTGTATGTAAATGTCACAAAACCTTTTTTTCTCCGTCTGACATTAAATCAGACTAAATGTTTCCTCCTGTTTTTCCCTGTTAGGATTGTTCTACTTCCTAAATGCCAGACTAATGAGAAATGTAATTTTTTTTAAAGAGAATCTTTTTATCACTTTCTTCTGCATCACATGTTTACACACATTCCTTCAGTATTTGGTAGAATTATGTTGAAACATTTCATGTCTCCTTCCATAGGCGTTCCCCCTGAGAGGACGAATGCAGCTGAGTCAGGTGTGTGGGTCGCATGGCTCACCCACAATGAATGAGATCTACTTGCAAATTTTCTATTGGTTTCTCAATAAGGGCTTGGCAATGACTTTATAATCCTTGAAGTAGTTGTTTCTTCCTCTCTGAGTGGCCTTTCAGTACATGTCAGAACAGGACTTGTTTTGTTATGGATAATTATTCTCTGTTCCCAGCTTCAATCAGCATCTTGATACTTTGATCCACATAGTTTATGACAAAACACAATCTGTTTAAAGGGGTAGTATTATGTGTTTTCCAGGCACATGTTGCAATTTTACAGCACAATCAACTAACTATATTTCCTTCAGTTGTTATAAAAATGCCGTATTTAAATCAAATCTTTCTTAAAATAAATTTGACTTCTTAGTTTAACACCTTGTAATTGGGCCTCTGTCTCTTTTAATACTCCTGCAATTTCTGAAACGCAACCTTCAGGAAGTCATCACAGCTCCTCTACTAACCCTTTAACAACGTTTCATGAATATAATAATGAGCTCAGCTGATGCACAGTTCCACCAGGTGTGTTTGCTAATTGCTGCTGGCTAGTCTGAAGGAACTGAGTGGGTGAGAGCGGCTCTGTGAGGCAGAACCTCAGTAACTGCAGCTCCGAGCAGGAGCTTCGAAGGTGGAGCTAGGTCCAATCAGTTGTTTTGCTCAGCTGAACGGTTGCCATGGGAGATTAAAGGACTTCTCAAACATGTATGAGAGAATCAAGGCAACACTCCAGGTGTGTTTTTAAAGAACATTATAAGTTCATGTAAAGCCCAACAATGTCGGTTTCACATAATGTGGTCCCTTTAAAAAACAGATGAACGTAGAGTTAGGTGTGAGCATTTATCATATTGTTTATTATGTATCACAATAAATTTTCCCAGATATGAATTTTGATTTATTGTTGTCATGATAAATTCCAATTAATGGTGTTTAAAATCCATTAAGCTGTCCGTATTGTTGGGGTTGTTAGTTTTACTATTTTCTCCACTGTTTGTCCAGTGAGAGCATCAAACAATTGGAAAATATGGTCAAATGTAGTAACTGTGTGCAGTTTAGTGACACAAGTCATACATTTTTATGTCAAGAAGAGTATTTGTTAAACTGAATGCTATGTCATGCAGTAACACAAAGTACTACATGGTCCTCATCACCACTTCTATTGCTATCTCAAAATACTGTGATAAAACTAAAAGTCCATTTGATAATCACACCAAAAAATTAACCATTGTGTCGATCAAAAGTCGTCTAAGCTGATTTTTTAAATCTTTTTTTTAATGTCACACAAGAAAGCAGGGTGTGTGAGATGGTACCATCAAGAGGAGGGTGTGATCAAGGTGAGGTGCAGAACTGTTCCCAAACACAGAACATAATTTAAAAAGAAAATCCATCAGATTGTTTTTCTCTCTATGGGAGGGAGTGTCGACATGAAGCAATTTGTCAAACATTTCCAGGGTCACAAAGATCATGTGACTGTTGTGTCTGAACATCTTTACATACTGTAGGAGCTAAATGATAAAACGATTTATTGTTTATCATTTATTGTGATAAGTTTATTATCACAAGGAGATTTTGATTTATCTTTAACACGATAAATTCTAAATAATGATGTTTGAAATCCCTCAAAACCATTTGTATTCTCCACTGATCAATTAGAGTATTGATAAATATTGAAATACATTTGAAAATATGTTTCAATGTAGTTATTGTGAGGAGTTTAGTAATACAAATCACATTTTGGTATGTGACTTATGTCCTAAAGAAGCATATTACAAATGGGAATGTTTTTTCCAGTATTTGTGTTTGTGCTAAAAATGTTGCGACACACAGTCACAGTCATATAGTTCCCCCAAAAAGGAGTCATAGATAGTTAATGTCGCCACTTTTATCGTTATCACGATAGTACCAGACAGTATTGTGATAAAGCTTTAAGTCCATATCGCCCACCCCTAGTGGGGGGCCATATCAGAATCAAATTTTGTCTCGGTAGCAGAGAGTTACCGAGACAAAAATGTTGCATTTTGGGTTTACCTCATCCAGTCAAGTGTCGCTGTTCCCAACACCGAGTCATTTGCGGTTTACAGAACTCACAGCCACAGTGTGTGATCACATCGTAACCTCAATATTTTTATCCAGACTTTCTTCCTGTTTTAGTATTTTCTTCAAGTCTAAACCCAGTGGAGATCAGAGGTTAACAGACGGAAATGTTCATCATCATCTTGATGGTACTTTCTTTTTTTAAATGGCCAACAAAATATAATCAAGCGAAAAAAGAGCAATGATGGTGATTACTTGAAGTTTTTTTTGTGTGCGTGTGTCATTAGATTTTCCTCCTTTGTGATGCATGAAACAGATTAAAATAGTCCGAGTTTCCGTCCGGCGAGGATCTATTTTCTGACAAAGCTTCGCTTTTAAATTGTGGCTCAGCAAGGAGATGTGTAAAATACCACAGACAGACACGAAGAAACACATCTGCACACAAACATCCATAAGGAGTGAGTGGTGTTGATGCCAGCTTGGAGTGATGGTAATATCACAGACTGGAGGAGCTGCTAATGAACAGTGCGAATGGGAAGAAAGGCTCCAGCTCAATCCACTAATTGCCTTAAAAGCTTTTCGTACAATTTACCCTGTCAACAGAGATGGTGGTAGTGGTGTGTATGCATGTGTGTGTGCATATGTAGGTGTCTGTGTGGGTGGGATGTGGGAAAAGAAAAAGAGATAATTTTAAGAAAACATATTGTAAGAAAGCAAGGAGGGGGGGAAGAAAAAGAAAGAAAAAGCACAATGCTTTTACACCTACGCAGACCCAATCAAACACACCGTGTCTCTCATGCAGCAAGACGTCTTATTTAGCCGAAGCCATTTCAGACCCGCAGCCTGTCATTTCAGCAGCTCCCCCCCATTCCTTCTCCAAAAGAGCCGAAAGCGCACACGTACAACGACTGTTCATTCCGACGCACGCGAATCCGCCGGCTGCGTGCCGTACAGACATCTTTTCCACGCAGAAACGCTCTGCTCGGCAGGGCACTGCAGCTGGAGCCAGGCCTCGTTAAAATAAAAAGCCTGCTGAGTATTTTGAGCAGCACTAAGGCGAGAACATTTTCCAAAACACAAGCGGCTCCCATTTGTGCTTCCTCGCTGCTGCGTGTTGGCCTGTTGCTCGAGATCCTCCCCTCCTCCCTCCCAGCTCCAGAGTCGCACGCTGCAAAAAGCAGGTCCACATCAACATGTTGATGAAGCTGACTGCACCCGAGGAACTTTAACTAAGCCTGATTCACCGTGGCAACGTTAAATAGTGTTTTATTGAGAGCCGATGGATTCTGTAAAAGCCGAGGGAAGGAAGTATGTTTTATTTGTCTTCTGTGTATTTCCTAAAAGGATCAGGTTGATGCCTGTCTACTGCCAAGTCTGCTAAGTCTAATATTTACTTTCTGTCTATTCTGTGAAAGTATTGCTGCTGTGGCCGCTGCGCTGCCACAGGCCGCTGTGCTGTGTTTGATTAGCTGATGTAGTACCTGGAAAAAAGTCAATGTATTATTAGATTATTAGAGTGAGCACAGTGAAAAACAGCAGTAAGAGGCTGCAATTCAGTTAAGGTAATAGATTTATTTCAATTAGGGGCAACAAAAATAGGAAAAAATGAGAGCAGTTGTAAGAAAAAGCCGTTTTAGTTTGAGGTTGTAAGGCCTCCTTTATAAAAGTCAATCATAAATTCAAGGCTTTGGATGGAATAAACCAAAATGTTAATATTAATTCCAGTGGCATTAAACATTTTGGTAAAATTCGAAGATTGCATGAGCTTAAATCAAGCAAGGGTACAAATAATTGTGAGATGAACTGTGTATAGCTGTTTTTTTCTAAACTTTCCTAACAAAGGAAAGCTCTGGTCGTTATTTAGAGTTTACCATAATCAGATGATTGACAAGTCGAACTTTTGACTTGCGTCAAAACAGCAGCACCTCCAAATGGGGGGCTTGAGGGAACCATGTCCACCCTGGGAATATATTGATGACCCCATTGGTGCCCCTGGATAATCATGGTCAGCTTCAATCAACACAAAGATGTGAAACCTGATGATTTTTTATTGTTCTTGTTGCAAAATATCTTTGTTGTGGAGCTGATTTGTTTTTACCACTTCATTAAAATAGCATTTCCAACATATCAGTTTTAAAATACCAAAATGGGATGTCTGTCTGTTTAGCTGTTCCTCCATTGAAGAGTGATTTTTTTTCACTGTTCAACAAACTCATTGCAAAATAACTTAGTAAACATTTAGTTTACTAAAAGCCATAGAGTAATGTTATACAAATTCAAAGGATATTAAGTCTCAGATTTATCATTTTCTAATTTCAAACAGATTTTGATTTCCTTTGATTTCTACCAAAACAACACAAACATTTGAAATTAGGTAGGATTACAAAATGTTAATGTAGACTACAACATGAATTCATTGAATCCAAGACTTAGCACCAACATTTTATATCCTCAGACGTAAGATAACACAAAGCAAAACCTGGCTCATGTTCAGCTAAGGTTTTTTTTTGTGTTTTTTTTTTCAAAATCACTCAGTAAAAGTAAAAGTATCACTTAGTTTCAGGATCGGTTGTGTTTGTGCTGACTTTTCAAAAACATGCATATCCATAAATTATAAAAACAAAACATGTATCAGACGTCACTACACCGCCATCTGTTCCACACCTCACACTTAGACCTGCTAGTATGTTTTATAGCGACAACAATATGCTATAAGGAATGATCAGAAACACAGAAAACATGCTAATTTAATTATATACGACACTGTTTAAAATATCCAGTGAATTCCCCCTTTGTCTGTCTATAGGCAAATAACATTTCTTTCCACTGAAGAAACACATATGCACGAATATGTGTTTGCTTCACTAAGTTTGTCCTGTTTAAATTCAGAGTTTATTCCTGGTAATGCTTCAAACGGAACCATCTGCAGATATTTAAAACTATTTTTCAGCAATAGCTTTGCAGTAGTCCATATGTGAGGACACAAATACATGAATAAGGACCTCTGCATTTTCAGATGATAAAGCTTCTGGTGATGTTCCTAAGATGGTACAATCAGACTTAGTTACCTCTTTTAGATGAGTCTCAAAAGAAAGCAGAGTAGAAACATAGAAACACAAGCCCAAGTTCTTGCACTTTTATTACATAATCATCAGATATCAAGGTGAAATTTTGAGACAAAGTTAGGTTTCTGAGGTCTGATGATCCGAATCTATAGCATAACGGTGAAAGGTTATGTTACATGAAAGCAAAAGAACACCAAGAGACAGAAAATAGAGTGAAAATATGAACAGGCCAAGGATGAGTGTTCATATGTTCCGTGTTGCGGTCTGCAGCAGCTCTGATATCAAGAAGTTGTGTGTCTTACTCGAATGGAGGGATCCAGAACTCATCCCCAAGAGTCAGTTGTCTGTTAGCACAGACGTCACAGAGAAAGAGAGCTGACCCCGGGTCGACACCAAAACCAATACCTCTAGACAGGCAGCACACATGTGCAAAGACAAGCTCCTGATCCCCACCCTACACACACACACACACATCCCCACAGCCAGAAAGCCAATAACTGCAGCCCATTATTGAGCTGGCCTGGTCTAAGTTCTGACACAAGCCACAATTAACCCTTGAATCCTCAACGGGCCGCTGGATGTTCATTCAGAGCTGCTAACGAGGCTAAATGTGAGAGCAGTGGCTTCGTTAATGAGACAGGATAACTGTGCTGTGTTCCAGCCCGAGCAGGTCAGCTCTCACTGGCCCTGATGATCACACTCGGCTCCAGACTCATGCCAGAGCAGCTCGACTGGAGTTACTTAGTTTTGTTCCCGGAGCCTCGACAGCCAACTGCCGTAGCACCAACGAAGCAAACTTCCCGTGTGTATATATACATGTATGTGTGTGTGGACCTATAATTCTTCAAATTGCAATTTAATCTTTATTTTTGCAAGGCAACAGGTTTACCACACCATTAAGGAGTTTGCAGCGTAACAGCCGACAGTAGAGCCATGTTGAGAAGTTTTGCCTACGTTCTGGTATCATCTTCGTCATGGCTCTATACCTCTCCGCTCTACTTCAAAATCCATCCAGGCTAAATTATCTAAGAATTTCTCATACAACAAAGAGAGGGTGGGGGGAAATGGAAGGGAAAAACTGTGATTTATAAACACCTTAACACAGGCAGAACTACAGAGGCCTCATTTTCCCTTTTGGTTCTACTCCTGTATTTTGCCCACTGTTTATTTACCACCAGAGCAGTTATCAGACGCAAGTGTGCGGTGAGCGGAAAGGAGAACGCAGGGAAAAATAATTACCCTCTGCCTCAACCAGCTGGTTTGTTCATAAACACGCAATTATGATTTCATGGCAGTCCATTATATACGAGCCACTCCAGGGCAGAAAGCTTTGCCAAAGCGTGATCACTGAAAACATCTTAAAAAAACTCGCCGCAAAAGCAAACACCTCGACCGCCGGACGCAACGTTCTGATTTACTTGGCAGCTCCACGAAGAGAAAATCAATTAGTCTTTATAAAACACGAGTCCGGTGGTGTTAATGCGTCTGGTCTGCAAAGGTTCTTCTGCATGGCTACGTGGTCAGAGGGCCACCGCAAAGGCAGAACTACAACATTCAATAGTTTACTACTATTTACAGCTTATATCTGGGTTCATATTAATAATAAAGACATAGCCCAATCCCTGTTAATGTTTATATTTATATAATTATATTTTCTGATTAAAATATGTAGGGTAGACAAAAATGATGGTAAACAAATGGAGTTTATCAGTGTAAAGCTTGAATAAATGGCTTTTTGTCCGTTATTTTTTATTTTAACTAGCAGACACAGTATTGGACGTGTTTGATTATTTTCTAATTTTGTATTGCTTTGTGTGCATATTTTCAAAATCCAACTGCAAGTAGTAGCATATCAACGTGAGTAATGTGCAGTAAAATCTCATTATTAATAGTATACACAGTATTTCAGCGACATGACAACGTTAATTATAAACATGCGACTTTAACATAGCTCACAGCTTCACTGGAACATTTCTGAACTGGAACATGAAGCATGAGCCTATTGCACAAGACTGAACTGTAAATTCATTGGGGAGCAACTTCACTCGTTTGTGTAGGATCACACGTTTTCCACACATCTCACAGAACGTTGTGCAGGAGTGTGCTTGGTACTGCAACATGGTTGAGGTTCAAAGTAGATCAACAGGAACAAAATCAAACAGCAGATGAACCAAAATCAAATTTACTCTAAATTAGCAGTACCTTTTACAATTGTCAGAGCCTAATTGCACTGCTGACACAATATCATTTAGATCAATGCAAGAGAATTGTGTTTGTTTTAAATTTCACGTAGAGGAAAAAAGGCATTATTTATATTTGAGATGTCATAAACTGCCCCAAGACATTGTCCAGAGTTATGTTTAAAATTGAAAGTCTCAATAGCTTGAACAAACAACACTGACAGTAGCTGTGATAAGTGATATATTCAGTGCCTTACAACAGAATTTAGACCTCAAACTTTTTCACATGAAACCACAAACACAATAACAGTCTCCAGCATTTTCCCATTATTGTCCTGAATCTTCTCGTCGACTCTGACAAGCCTCCGTGTCCCTGATGAACAAAAGCATCCCAACATCATGTTGATGTCACCACCATGTTCAGGATGACGTGCAGTGCTACTTTTTCACATAGCGTTTTGACCTGTAGGTCAAAAAGTTAATTTCTGGTCTTATTTGACCATAGTATATACTTCCATGGATTCTCCCCAGGCTTCCATAAAAAAATTTTTAAAAAAAAGAAAGAAAGAAAAAAAAAGCAAACAGATTTGATGATTTCATGACTAACTTGTCATGTTCCCACTTGAGCAGCTCCATTATTGCCACAGGACTCTCAGCTACTTCTTTGAATAACACTCTTGTGCTGTTGGTTTAGGTAGACAGTCATGTCTTGGTAGGATTCTGATACTCTCCACACTATTCAATTAAAAGATGTCCAAAACTTAGGATTCTAGCTTTTACTCACTAGTTAGGTGATGCTTGAGGATTTTCTTTCTCTGAATTTCAGAATGTTTTTATTATGTCACACCTTTTAGACTGGCATTTATTATAAATAAATAAATAAATAAATAAATAAATAAATAAATAAATAAATAAATAAAATATTGTAGAACTTTTCTTCCACCTAACAATTATGTTTCTACTAAGCGGTACCCCGCGGTTCGGTACACTAGTTTATGATTCAGGAGTGCGTCTCCATTGCCAGTTGTACTCTCACCAGGCAGGCGGGATTAAACCCAAACACCTAACATGGCGTCACACTAACACAACAACCAGCGTGACACACTCATGATTGTCACAACTGTGACATTTTTCAATCCCCCAATCAATTGACTGTGTTGTGTGATGCCAGTTTCCTCACCCTAACCGTACCGTATCATTACCTTATGGACTTACAACTGAAGGGGATCCAGGAATGGAGCAGTACTGGTCAGTTGCATGGGCCGATTTAACAATACAAACAGACATAATAAAGTACTAAACAACCCCGACCCATGTCGTGCTGTACAGCTCAGTGGGAAGAAGGTAATAAACTTCCTACTAAGGTGTTCAAGTGACAACGGAAAACTTTCAGGGTGATGAATAATGTCACTAGGCCCCTTTATCTCTAATTCATTTTCTCATATATTCAAAAATGATTTGTTTTGCAGCTAACCTTTGTAGGTAGATCCATGGAGGTTTTAACATTTTCTGAGCTATTCAGAATATTTGTACAAAAGCCAAGTTCAGATTATTTACCATTAACAAAGGAAAGTACTTTTGATCCAATTTACGGTTAAGAACACCTAAAACTAAAAGAGAAAAACCAAAACCAAACTCTCTCTAATGGATGAAGTAGACTTTCTCTTTTTACAACTTGCGATGGGAAAAATACGTCTCTGCTGCGATAATTGTTGCATCGGTTGCCTTTTCTTGAGATATACGTCTAAATCGGTCTCACTGTTACGGTACTAGAAGTAATTAAATATGTAACATTTCTGACAAACTATGTGGAAATATCTCAGCATGTTTACAGATAAGTTATTTACTGACACAGTTTATGTGCTGCAGTTGAAACAAGCTGAGCAAAGATGTTACAGACGAGAGGAATTTAGGTCAAGATGAGGTTTCAGTCACTCCTACCCTCCGAAGACAGATTCCTATGAATTCCTGCTCCTTTAGAGCGGCGCACCAACGATCTGTGGCAAGCTGTCGACCGAGTCTGAGCACACTGTACATCCACTGTAAACTGGCCACGGGTTCAGAGACTTGAGTGGAAAAGAAATCGAATGATGTGTCAGCCTCGCCTTGGGTTACCCTTCGTCACAGGAAAGCATTTCCCGGTGTTCCAGTGTACACAGGGCTGCCGGATGTGTTCTCGTTCTTGTTCTAGCTGTCAGCTTTCGAATTCAGTCTGCTGACCCCAAACCGGGATCGAACACATGAGCGCAGTCGAAAGCGGAGGAGGCCGGCACGAAGCAAACGAGACAGAAAGACGCCAGTGCCGTCGGCTTGCCGGTAGACAGACGCACGGCCGTAACATGAGCAAACACACCGTTGCTACGGGAGCCACCTTGGTGCATTGTGGGAGTGCATCTCAGCAGGAGGGCGTGTCACTTCCTGGAAGAAGAGACCTCGCTGTTAGAGCAAAGTCTCCCGGGACGCATGTCTTTGAAATACTGATGCATTGTGGGAGCCTGGGCGCATTGCGGAGAGTGCTAGACCCAGCGGGTGTTGCGCCTGTTTGGTGTCCTGATAATTGTGTGAGAATCAGTGATGTTCAGGCACCCGCACTCACACTCACAAACACACACAAACACACACCTCTGATCTATTGATACACAGAAGCCCCAGCAGGATCTTGCCTTTGTTGGTTTGGAATATTCACACAGGGTTCCCTCTGAACAAAGCGTTCATGTATGCTCTCATAAACACACCGGCTACACACACACTCTCTCTCTCTACACAGGTTTATACACTCTCAGAGGGAGGAAAACTCCCCCCATCCTTCTCCTTCCTCCCATGTTCCTGCTGCAAACACATGAGAGAGAGATGAAAGACTTTAGCATTCTCTTCGAACGTCGGCGAGAGACGGATGTCTTAAACTTCACCCACTGTCTGGGAACAGTACGATCAATATACAGTGCGCACGGTTAATGCGTTTCTCCGAGATTATCCAAACCACGTCTTCAGCATTCTCAGCAGATACTCCAGAGTTTTTGCTTGGGAGAGAAAGGTGGAAGTGTGGGTGAGGGTGAGCTCCAGCCATCCTCATCTCATCTCCTCCACACTTTCACCATCCTCTTCCTCTTCCTCTGCCTCCCTCAGCAACGCTGCTCTCCTCCAACCTGGACTCACATCAAAGCTCCCCTCTCCACCCCCACCTCGCCCTCCACACGCGGCCCTTCTGCACCAGACACAGGCTGATCCACAGGTAACCTTTTTTTTTCCTCTTTCAACCTTCCTCTCTATCCTTCCTTCCCACCTTCTCCCTCCCCCCCACCCGACTCTCTCTTTTTCCCCAAGCTGCTTCTCTCTCTCAGAGCCAGAAAGCATCAAAGACTGCTGGGCCTCACGCCATGGGCTCCCCGCTAGGAAACCTACGCCAAGCCCCCGATCCTCCCCCCCTGCTGACACCAACTCCCTCCTGCCACCGCCTCTGCCTCCTACCTGCACCAACCTCCTTCCCAAAAACCTGCACGAAACACACTCACACACACACATACACACAGCTGGTGCATCCACCTCCCACCAGGCCCCCCGATCGGCAGAGGCCGCCCCATGCTGACAACACATACTGTAAACAACAAGCTGTCAACAGGGCTCAAGCGTGCCAGCCATCCGATGTGACCTATGGAACAGAGATCCGGCTGTGCTTCGAGGCTCGGGGGCTCGGCAGGAGGCCGGTCAGAGGGTACGCGGTGTGAATCTCCGTGGAGATTGGAGGGCGCTAAGATTCTAACGGCGCAAAAGTAGCAGAGGTCGATCGGCTTGCTCTCGAAAAGTCATGCCAATTTTGTGTGTACCTGTAAACAAAAAGCAGGTTTTGTTTGGCAGAATTACAAATCAGGCCTATGGGCATAGTGAGTGTACGCCAGCTTCATGTGGGGCTTCCACAGGAAGGGCTGGAGAGAGTGGGCCGATTGTGTTTAAACCTGGAAGTTTACTGAGAGGGCTAGTAGCAGTGAAATTTTTTTGAAGTTTTTTTTTTTTTTTTTTTTGCTAGGTGAGTGCTCCATCATTTCTGTTTCTCTGTCTGCATTTCCTTCCAGTCTTGGCAATAAAAAGAGTTAATATGATGAGCAGAAGCTTGCACGTTTTTGGAAACCCTTTGGAGTATCACTATGATGCGTGTCGACATGGATACAGACGAGCTAACAAAGGAAATAAAAGCTTGGAGCTAATAAAATACATTTGATTAAATGATCATCAGCAAGCATTTTCCTCCAGGTGTGTGAACACAATGACCAGAAGGACAGACTGTGTTTAATGCGTATTTTGAAGTATCACATCAGAAAAGGTTGAAACAAAAAAAATTCGGAATAACTTTCTCAATGTTGCAAAACAAGTTTTTATCCTCGTTTCAGGCGGTTTTTGGCTTTTCTAAAAAACAAACAAAAAAAAAACAACTAAAGCACTAAAAGGGAGATGGAAACACATTTGCAGAATAAGCTGTGACACAGTGAACTTCCCAATCCACTGCTGGATCTGTGCCTTACCACAGGCACAAAACTTGGAAAAAATTCAAAGTTCAAACCTCCAACACGGAGGGGAGAAGTCTCTCCATTCCTCTGAGATTTACTACAGTCATACGTAGCATCAACATCCGATGAAATTTCACTTTGCGCAGCAAAGGTTGGTTGATCTGCTCCAAACCAGTAGATGGAAACTGAAAAGTGTTTTCTGGGCAATTGAGACCAAAGCAGATACATTTGGTAAAAACCAAACAGCATAAACACCTCGTATTATCTATTGAGCGTAATGGTGGAGGAACTAAATGGTCTCTTGGCTTGTTTTGCAGTCACAGAATCTGGTCATCTCGCAGTTACTTTGTACACCATGACTTCTGTAGTTTTTTCCATAATTATTTCAACAAAGAAAACAAATTCCATAAAGTTAAGGATTATGCTCAGTTTGCCAATTGTTGCAGATGACTTATAGAGTTGTTCTTAAGGGGCAGTATTATGTAAAATTGATTTTTTGGGCTCTCTATCATGTTCTAATGTCATTCCCTCATCAAAAACAAACCTGGAGTGTTGCCTTGATTCTTTCATGTGTGTTTGAGAAATCCTTTAATCTCTCATGGCAACCATTCAGCTGTGCAAAACACCTGGATGGACCTAGCTCTGCCTTTGAGATGCAGCTTCTCCTGGAACTGCAGTTTCCACCTCACAGAGCGGCCCTTCCCCTCTCAGCTCCTACAGACTAGCAGCAGCAGCAATGAGCAAACATCTGGTGGAACTGCACATTTGCTGAGCTCATTATGCGAGCTGCTTTTCAGTGCAATGGTGGTAAAAATGCTGTTAAATTGATAATAGAGGAGCCATGTTGTGATGACTTCTTGAAGGCGGAGTTTCAGAAAGAGCAGAAGTTTTTAAAGAGACAGAGGCCCAATTTCAAGGCATTAAATTGCAAAGTGAAATTCCTTTTAAGTCATATTTCATATATATATCATTTTTATAACAACTGACATTAACATAGTTACTTTATTATCCTGTAAAATGACAGTATGTGCCTGGAGAAAAACATAATAATGCCCCAATAATTAAGATCCAACAGATTCATGATGAGTTTTCAGAAATGTTGCCTTATTTTTTCATATAGCGCATTTCAGATCATCACTGATTTTGTTCTCAGATTTGCACCTGTACAGATAACTTTTGTTCCTCTGCAAATACTAAAGGGATAGTCTGAAGAGACATTTGGTACTAACTGAGTTTTGCTTCTTTCTTTGCGTATAGTGCACTGTTCCCATTTGCTTCGGTGCATTTGTGCATTTCACCTCACGCCTGCTTTTTTGCAACTCAATTCTCTCGACACTGACCAGAGTTTCAGGTTGACAATCATCCAATTAATATGCGTACAGAAAATATATTAGTTTGTCATCAGGGGAACAAAATATCCAGTAGGAGCAATTAATGATATTAATTCAAAAAGACAGGTCGATTCTAGTTGGCTTTAAACTCCTAACAGTCTGATCCTTTCTGCTCCTGCATCAAAAAAATAAATAAATATATAGATGAGAGAGATTTAGGAAAAGCAGTGCAGTGCATACAGATTTACTTGTTTCAGTGAGAATCAGAAAAAAAAAAACAATGCCAAATTCCATGGAAGATTATGTAAAAGGGATAAAACTGTAAACCATAACAGCTTTTTTTTTTTTTTTTTGGTGTGAATGATAATTGAGCATGCAGTTAAAAAAAAACAGCAAATAGGATAATTCATGCTCTGAATGAGATAAGGCTTTGTGACAATACTGCATTCATCTCCTCTCTCCTCAGACCTAGATATCTGATATCTTTTTTTTTGTCTGCACATCCTGTCTTTTGACATGACTTGTACGAATGCACTCAATCGCTGTCTCCTTCCCTGACTATTGTCTATATGCTATCATTACTGTCATCTCCTCACACTTCCTCAACCTCCCCCCGCCTCTCTGTGCCCACTCCCCCGACCGCCACGTCTCCTCTCAACTCACACTCAGATTTGTGGCTCTTAATATTGTATCTGTCTGCCAGAAGGACAGGAGCACGGGAAATGACATGTTTCCGCCTGGGGTGAAAAGACGCGCATGCACACTCACACACACACACACACACGTGCGTACACAGCACATGCTCAGGTGTCTGAGCCTGCGTCAAGCTCACAATGTAATTATGGGGAAACAGAGCAGTCAGTTACACACCTGAGTGCAGCCCGGATCAGAGCCGGGGTGTTACTCTGACACTGATGGGGGGAAAGCTGAGAGTAAGTCTGTTAAAATACATTGACAGACAGCTACATTTGCAGACAAGGCGGTGAGGACAGATCAAATATTTGAGGAGAAGAGCGAAAGGAAAAGGACAACGTAGAACACGATGCCGACGTCCCAGAGCCCCCCTCCACCCTCCACCCCTGGGTGTGTTGAGCTTTAAGTCTTTGGGGTATTTCTTGAGAAAAGCTGTACTGAGGCTGGAATCTAGATCATGACATTACACTGAACGCTACAAATGCCACCAGTGCTTTATACTTACGCCTTGTCATGTTCGATCACTACTCGTTTCTTTTTTTTTTTTTTTTTTGGCCCAATTCTCCCATTTACCAAATGTGAAAGATGAACTTAAAGAAGAGTGACTGGCGTTAAATATAAGCCTCGCAAAAAAACATCAACATTTTTCTACTGACCATACATGTAAATGTACGGGATTCTGTTAGAAAACAGTAAAACTGACTTGGTTACCACAAGAAATTAATATTGTAATATTTTCTAAAACTCCTTTTCCTGTCACTGTCAGTTCAGCATAAGTTGATAATGCTGGATTGGGTGTACAGTGGACCCCAGCTATTCACAGGTCAGTATTCGCAGATTTGTCTATTTCAGAATTTTTCTGTAGAGCAAATCTAAAATGATCAAAAGAAAACATCCATTGGTTTCATAATCTCCATGTTTTCTTTACATCTTCAGATCAGCTGACAGGTCCTGACATGATATAGGGGGGTTGAAGCTGACCCTCCAATTATTTACCTCGGAAGGTAGTCTGACCTGTAAAAGTGAGGTGAGGCAGCAAAACGAGTGTATGGCAGTGATGCAGTACAAACCAAGTGCAGCAGCAGTTGAGCAAAGGAAGTAGAGACGACTTTCAGTGTCCCTCTAACCTGAAACTGTATCGTACATTTTCACATCTAATCATGCAGACAGACAGGATTTGTGATTTTTTACTGTCTTGAAAAATATTTTAACTTAAACAATGTTGGGCTTCATATATCAAAAATAAAACAGCAGCAAAAAAAAAAAGTTCTACTTAATAAAAATGTATTTAGCAAAGTCTGTCATGATCCTTTGGACTGAATGTGGTTTTGTCACATTCTGCTTTCCGTATTTATGCTTTAGTTTTGATGTTCTTGTACTCCTGTATGCTCTTTAAATATCTCATGTATTTAGAAACTGTTGCTGTTGCCTTCAGTGCAACTCTGTTGTATCACAGATCCTACGTGTTTTCAATTTTCTGTTTTAATGACGATCTCCATGTTCTGTTCACCTCCTGTTCCCCTTTTGTTCCTGTTCCTGTAACTTCTCCATGACCTTCAGGATCAATATTTGTTCTTGAGTTGGATTTGGTTCTGATTAATTCTCTGATTTCTGTATGTTTCCTTATATATTTTAGTATTGTTTTCCGTTTACTATTCACTTCCCCTCAGGCTGTCAGTCCTGCTCCCCCAGCAGCTTAGAGAACAAACTTGCATGTTTTTATTTTTATTTTTAACCATTGCACAGAATGAAGAAGCTGTATTTTTCTTATCAATTGCTTCCCTAGCAGTTTTCAGATAATACAGTGCTGTTGTGTGATTAAGCTGTGTAGGGATTCAAGCTCAAGTCTTGTTTTTTATTTTACAGACAGAGCTACTGTTTGCTCAACTCAGCTGCTTTTGAAGACTCTCTTGTGACCTGACAAAATTCTTAAATGAGACGCGCTCAACCAAAAAAATAAAAATAAAAAGCTACTTTGGCTGCAGCTGGTAGCAAAAAAAAAAAATCTTCTTTTCTCAGGCTTCACCTACCAATGTTGATAGAGAAAGTTAGATATTTTCTATTTCTCCCAGAGACACGTATGATTTACCAATATCCATTTAATAAGAATCCATCCATTTTCTACATCTGCTTAATTCTGACCAGAATTGTGGGCAGAGGGACAGTCTCCGTCTCAAGCCCTGATCAGACAATCTGTATCCTGGATTGTGCCATCTTCTGCTCTGGAACGAGAACCAACAGCTTCGGCGGGGTGGCAGCTAGCTTCCATTGTTGACGTCAATCCTGTAGCTACGAGACTCCTTCTTCTTAAACTATGAATAAAACCAGGATCAGGGTTTACTCCTTCTCCCTTATATCTCCTTCCATAGCAACAGGTCAAAGAGGAAGTCTTTGTCGTAGGTGTGAGGCTTAAGGGTTTCCACGACACAGTTTCCTCCCTAAAACTTCTTTTCCTGCTGCTGCAACCAGAGTGGCTTATAATGCAGCGCTATGTTGAATCGATAGCTACAATACCAGCCCCAAGTTGGTTTCAGTCCTTCGTGGCTGGATGTCCAACAGAGTCAACACTTCTAGCCACCAATAATTGCACTTATCTAAACTGATGCTGTGCAGAAAAAAAATACTCCCAAGCATCATTGAAGAAATAAAGCAGAAGAACGGCTTCTGCTTCTCCCTACTCTCGGTGGCCCAGAAAAAAGTGACAGAGCGCGTGTTCCTTGGAGTATGATATTACCGCCAAGCCTCTAGCCAAATTACCATGCATAAAGTAGTACACAGTTTGCGGAGAGCACCGTGTCCTGAATGTATCAGCAGTTTCAGACGGGAAGAAATGGGTGTGTAGCTCATTAAGTCCACAGCCTGCCATGTTCACACTGAACCTTATCAACCTTTACATGACACAACACGACTGTACAGCCGCTCCAGGATGAAGGAATGCAGAGCTGGTGCACTAACCCAATTCGCTCTCTGCAAGCTGCTCATTTGTGTTTCTCTTTGTTCTGTTTACTGCAGGTTCTCCGCTTCTTGCTTCACCAAAACGCAGGGAGGAAATTATCGGAATTTACGATTAGGGCCGTCTCGGGAGTTAGCGTGCTCCCGTGCTGCTGCGTTGCGTCGCATTGTGTGTTTTGCCCCGCAAACAGGACGAAGCGGCCAAATTGATAAATGGCTCAAATAGCGAGGAGTTGAACGAGCTCTCGACTTAACTAAAGCGTAGGACTGCTGTGACGCAGATGACTTGATAGACAGACAAGAGCGTCCACATGCAAGCAATCTAATCTCAAAAGCATACATTTGTTGAGCTCCGCGTGCAGATAGAGTTAAGAGAGAGAGAGGATGAGAGAGTATATATGTCATCATAAAAATCCTCCAAACACTGCAGTACAATAATCAGTGTCAGATGCTTGTCAGATACGTTTCTCCTCTCTGCACAAAGCCTAATGCATGAACACACATCACCCAGTAAAGATATCATTAGCGGTTAAGGCTTGGTATGTTTAGTGTCGGAAAATAAGGCCAGTTTTGATGGCTGTATTTATTAGAATTAAGACCACCCATACTATGCAAAGCTTGTTAGGAATGGGCAGAACATATATCTCTCTGTGATGCCAGTGATGCTTTTTGAAACGGCTGTGAGAAGGAGAAAAAAAAAAAAAGAACGTCTACATGAAAATAATGAGCTGTAAGGTTTTGCTCTCTGCCAACCATTATGTACATTACAGACTTGAGCACTTTGCATAAAAAAAAACTGGGTTTGTCATCCGGATACATCACTTTCCAGAAAGCTGCTCACATATTTGTGGTGAAATATAAAAAGGAGAATGTATCCTGTTTCCTTTTTCTGTTGGCTTTTGAGTTTGTTATTCTCTATGTCTGATTGTGTCAAATACAATATCTTGCAAATGTATTGATATTCCTCGAACTGGTCCAGATTCCATCCGTCAAAGTGCAGCCAGAAGCGTCCGCACGTATTTTATCAAATATTTATAGACCAGCACAAATTGTGAAGCGGAAGAATAGGGAGACGTAGGGGTGGGCATTGATCATATCGTTTATCATTTATTGTAACAAATTTTCTATCATGATATCATTTTGATTCATCAATGAAAAACAGTCTATATTGTCAGGATTTTTTTTAACTAATTTTTACCACTGTTGGTTCAATAAAGATGTATGAATAAATCGAAAAATATAATTAAACTGAGATATTATTTCAGTCATACAAACCACATGTAGCTGGTGTCTTAAATAAATATATAATAAATGGGTGTGTTTCTCAGGAGCGATATTAGTGTTTGTGGAGATGTGCCATGCAGTCACAATCATACAGTTGTCTAAAAAAGGTTTTATCATATCAATAGTTTTTATCATCACTTTTGCCACAAAATATTGTGATAAAACTTAAAGTCCATATCACCTACCTCTAGTGACACATCATTTACCATTTTTCTTACAACCAAAAATTCTCAATACTTTCATGTTTTCAGCTCTATTTACTCTAATACGCCTAAGTAAAACCCGGAGATTCCAGAAAGTACAGCGTCATGGAGGATAAAGGCCAGATTCTTCTTTTTTTGCAAAAGAAAAATATCTTTAATTCCTGTTCTGTTTCATAATAACACACTACTTTGTGTTTGCCTTTATAAAATCCCAATAAAATACTTTTAAATTTGACTGTGCAGTAAGAAAACGTGATAAAGTTCAAAAGGGACAAATCCCGTTGCAAGGAATGAATACAGCAGATTTTTTATGGTAAGGACAAAAATAACACTATTCTATCAGCTTATGGTTTATGTTCATATTCTTTAGCACATTTCTTGTTTAAACTGGTGAATTGTGAGTGTTTTTTCCCATTATATCATAAAGTCATATTACCATATGGCATCCTACACTAGATGTTGTCACCTGCTCAAAGGTTAGTGGCAATTTTACTTTTGATGAAGATGATCTTGTATCAATCTGTTCCTCTATTCTGCCATGACAACTCAAAGCTGAACACCACAGATGGAATATTCATAACCAACCTCAGGAATAAAAAAAAGAAAAACACTCAGTGTGTGTGTGTGCGTGCGTGCGTGCGTGCGTGCGTGCGTGCGTGCGTGTAGGCTATACATATAACCACGCTCTCCCTAGGGTCAGTCCTACTTCGTTATGTTTCTTCCTCATCTCAAGGAGGCGAATGTGAATGTAACTGACTCGTCTTTATTTTCACTTGGCAGAAAATCTGAAATATTTTAAAGTGCGTAGCAGGCATCCCAGAATAACAATCTCGACACACGTGGAAAGTGCAACCTGTAAATGCGGTGACACTGCTCATGGAACGCGCGGCACCTTTAAGTGACTGTGAATGTACCGTGAGCGTCCGCGTTCGTGCTCAATACTGTGGCGGTACATCAGAGCGAAGAAACGGGGGAAAAACAGAGGCAGACATAATGACCCAGAGAGAGAGAGAGAGCGGCATGGGTAGGGCTTCAGCACCCGGCACAAGGTGCAGCATCCTCCATGAATATCAAAACGCTCTCTCCCTTTGACCTTGAGTTTAATATTTAAAAGCCGTCCAGCACACATGCACACGCCGTTAGCATGAGGCCCACAGTCGATGCCGCACTCGAGTCTTCCTCATTACCTGGAGTTCAGAACTATGAAACCTGCATAAAGAAACAAAGGGTTCATATATGTGCGTGTGTCTGCGCAGTAGAAGAATGAGACAAAGGAAAAAAAATATACTTTAGTAAAGAAGCTCATACAGAGCTTTACAATTGTTTTTTTTGGGGGGGTTTTTTCACATTTTGTCATGTTGTAGTCAGAGTTCTTTGCGTTCTGCTAGGATTTTACACGACAAAATAATAACTGGGAGATCAAGAGAAAAGATGGAAAATTTTCAACTTTGAAACTGGAAAAAAAAATTGTTTGCTATCCATTTTACAGTTATGCACAAATTTGTTGGGGTGGCTGTATCATTTATCATTTATCACGATCATTTTCCAGTCACGACGATATCGGTTTGATTTATCAATGTTAGGATAATTTCCGAGAAATTACGTTTAAAATCTGCCTAAAACTGCCGATATTATCAGGATAGTTAGTTTTACTATTTTTCTCCACTTTTTGTTCAATAGAAGTTTATCAATAAGCTTACAAATATAATTCAGTGCAGTTATTGTGTGCATTTTATTGATACAAATCACATAGGACTGGCTATACAGTTTCCTGGATAAAGTGGCAAATAGTTTTTTTCATCACTTTTATATTTTATAACAATAGCCCCACAAAACAATCACCTACCACTACATCAATTTTCTATTTTTCTAGATTTCCCTCATATTAAAAGCTCAACAAAATACACTGAAGTTTGTGAAGGTAAAGTGAGAAAATAAACATATTTTTGCCGTATGAAAAATCTAGCAAGGCACCATATATCTACCACCATCCACCACCTTGCAGCTCATCCTTTATACCTGTCACTGTGACAGATTAGCTTTAAGAGCCTGCTTCCTGCATATCTGCCTTTATTACAGTATTATTTATTGGTGGAGTAAAAGAAGCATTAGAGACCAATCAGTATTATGGCTTTTGACAACATTAACTGACGAAAGCAAAGTTAAAACACGTTTGGTTTTCCAACCTTATCAGCCCTTAGGTTCATGTTTGGAGTTAAACCACAATTTATGAATGTTTCTAGCAGGATTCATCCTGACAGAATCACGTCAGAGACGTATTTCCATAAAATAAAGAAACAGATAGCGATAAATGAAGAATATCAACAATGACATAAGATGCTTTTTTTTTTCAAAGAATAAATGCAGCCATTTATGTTTTTTTTCTTGATGTGATTTTGCCCTTCTGTTCTTTATTTTGTGTTTACAATCTTGGCGGAGTAAAGGATATATTTTTTAATCCTTTGAGGGTTTTTTTCCTCTTAAAGTTGTAACGTATCTCTGCAGCCCTTAGTCTCTGGCTGTCAATGTAACATCGATTGGTTTAAATTACGGCATCGTCCTGAAATCCCATTTATGTTGCAGTGAATCCAGCGTCAAAGTAACAGCTTTGAGCTTTACATTTATATTCCTGTTTTGGTATCTCAATCTCATATCTCTTTAGTAACATTGCTGCTCTTATTAAAGAGGCAGTTTCAAGTATTTCCCAAACATATTGCTCCATTTTATAGCACAATCAAGTAACTATGTCACTATGTAATAAAAATTAGATACATTGCAAAAACACAAAATCTCACCAAGGATTTGTCATCTAGTTTCTAGTGAAAATATCTTAGTACACTTGAATTAAGATAAAACTAACTTAAAGGAAACTTATCAGCAAGATATAGAAGCTTGTTTTAAGTAAATAACTCCTAGATATTGTTGAAAAAGCAACTAGTTCCATTGGCAGAATTTTTCACTTGTAAAATGGGAAATTGTCTTGTTTTGAGTAGATTAATCTGCCATTGGAACTAGAAATTTTTTATCAATATTAAGGGATTATTTACTTAGAACAAGCTTCTATGTCTTGCTGAAAAGCTACTCAGGAGTTAGTTTTGTCTTATTCCAAGTGTAATAAGATATTTGCGATAGAAACAAGACTAAAAATACATGGTAAAATTTGGTGTTTTTGCAGTGTGAATATGAAATATGACTCAAAAGAAATGTTACTTTGTAATTGGTCCCTTGAAATTTCACCTCTGTCTCTTTAAGTTTCTCCTGCTCTTTTTGAAACTCCACCTTAAGGGAAGTCAACACAACATGGCACAACACGTTTCTTACCAGCTTTTGAGTGAGAAGTAGTTCGTAGAATGAGTTCAGTAGATGCGCAGTTACACAAAGTGTTTGCTAATTGCTGCTGGCTAGTCTGAAGGAGCTGAGTGAGGGCATCACGGGGGAGGGCTGCTTTATGAGGCAGAGGCTTAGAAACTGCAACTCTGAGGAGGAGCTTCGTCCTCGAAGGCGGAGCTAAATCCACACAGGTTGTTTTGCACAGCTGGATGGTTGCCACAGGAGATTAAAAGGATTTCTCAAACATGCATGAAAGAATCAAAGCAACACTCCAGGTATGCTTTTGGATTTGAAATAATATCTGTCCCAAAGTGTCCATACGTATTTACCTTAATGAAGCTGTTAATTCCACATGGAGAAACTCAAATACCAGCATTTAGAAATGAAATAGTTTTCTTTTTGTCACAAATGCAGACGTTTCCTAGTCTGTCTCTCTTTCGCCACATGCTGCCGATACACACCACCGCATCAGGAAAAGACACACTAAAACTCTGAATTTGCACGCCAAAGAAAAAAAAAACATAAATACTAATGCTCTATTCCTGTTTGCAGTTGTTCCTTCCACGCAGTATGCTCCGACTCGCTGCTGTCCACCGCTGAGAGGAATGCAAACAAACGCACAAGCAAACAAACAAAGTGATGAGCGGACATGACATCTGAGGCTTAGCTTTTGTTTCATCTTCTCTCTCTTGTCTCTCCCTCTATGTTTAGCGCAGTGTGTGAGGCCCGAGTGCAACACACTCCTTTATAGAGAGACGATGGGGAGGCAACCTCACTGCCAGAACAAGTTTATTTTGCCAAGTGTGTGATCAAAGCCTCTGGATGTGTGTGTGTGTGTGTGTGTGTGTGTGTGTGTGTGTGTGTGTGTGTGTGTGTGTGTGTGTGTGTGCGTATACAGTAGTAGTGTGACAGCAGCGCCTATTGACTTTCCTGCAGAAATGATGGTTTTGTGCAGATGTGTAAATGTTGGAACAAACACTGTTTTAACAGAGATGTGTTATAAATGTACAAACCAACATCCAAATATAATGTCTAAATATTGACACTTTTAAATCTATAGTATCAACTGTGAAATATTCACATTCTAATTGATTTTCTATTGAAGCAGCATTTTGTGCTTGAAAAAAGAGTTACAGTAGCCATAGGTTTAATAGCGGCTGGTAAATTGATTGAGACAGGGTTTCTTAAGTTAATGGCTCTTATTGCTAAATCTTTAGGGAACTGATAATTATAACTCACTAACAGAACGTCCAGTAAAACCCTAATAATAGGGTTTGTTTATCAAAGAGAAGCCTTAATTATGATTATAAAAACACAGGTACTTTCTTTGATATCTATTTTCTGAATGAAAAATTATTTTCATTAAGATGTTTTTTTTTGATATATCATATATATCAATCTACATAAATGATAAACGCATTTTGAGCCAATGACCTGATTATGATTTTCAAACTAATGCTGCAATATTCTGGAGGAAGTAGACAGAGGAAAGATTTTAGCACACTCAGCAAGGTGGATGGCATCAACCAACTCACTCTTCAGTTGCCTAGCAATAACTTCTTTACACTTTATATTCAACCAGTTGCACTCACAAACAGCCACACATTTGTACGACATGCACTAAATAAACTGCAAACTGTGGCAAGTGAGCAAGCAGGAATCAAACCCACAACTTTCCGATAGTTAAGCTACTCTTCCCAGTCACCCTCAGACGACTGACATCAGTTTCTTGAGTTCTTTCGAAAAACTGTTTAGATTTGTTGATAAAAAAAAAAATGCTTTTGTGCGTTTTTAGCAAATACTTGTGTGTATTTATAAAATTAGTCGAAGTGGTACGAGCAGCACTGATGCATCCAACAGCAAACACGATGACACAAGACTCCGTTCTGTGATCAAGCCTCCCTTCTTGCTTTCTTCTCAACTTATCTTTCCCTCTGTACTTGCTCTCTCCTCCTCCTCCCAGTATTCCCTTCCTTATCCACCTCCTCCTTATCCTCCAGGTCTCTCTCAGACATGTAATATCTCTTTCTATCTTCTACTCTCTTCCTGTACCTCTCCTTTTGCTTCCGCTTTCACTCCACTCTCTCTCTCCATTTTGATATCCTCCACTCCCAACATCTCCGCCCACCATCTATGAACACATCCCTCGTCTCCCGTTCCAATATTTATCTCGTCCTTATCCGGATCTCTTCCCCCCCACCTTCTCCCTCCATGCATGCCTATCTGTCTGAATCTGCTTTGGTGGGCCTAGTTCTCATATGAGAGGTGAAACAGGAAGGAATAAACCGGTAATGGTAAGTTGTTTATTTCTAACGGCTCAGGCTCTACATTAAGCGCCAATGGGGTCCCACAAAAGCCACAAAAAAAAAAGGTTGTGATGCATAAGAATGAAGGTAAAAAAAAATAAAATAAAATAAACAAACAAGGAAAAACAAGTCATATTCATCACTGTAATTGTGTGGGTGCTCTGGGTACGCAGGCGGCTGGATGCTGATGAGGGATGGCGCTGTTCGCGAGACTCCCTGACGTCCATGAATCACAGACAGAGTCGCTCACCGGCCCTCAGCCGCCATAAAACAAAAGATGGAGATGAAAAATGCAGCAATTAAGTGATTTGATTTCTGCTCTACCCTCCTGTCCTCCTTTTTACCCAACCCACATATCTGGCTGCAAATGAGTCCGTGCGCACACACACACACACACACACACCCACACACACACACACACACACACACACATAAACAGAAACCCTGGAAAAACAAAAACAGAGCATGAAAGAAAGAAGTACAGATAATGATGTTCACAAAAAGTTACACATACAAACTACAAAGAATTTTTTTTTTTTTAAAGTGTCCATTGCTTGGGTTTTGTAATAGTTGTAAATATTTATTCTCTGGATAAATTAGGAGTAACCTACAATATTTCAAGACTATCACCTTAAGTAACTTGGTATGTTTGTTTAAATAAAATTAGGATGCCTAATGCAAAGGCAACAAAGGGAACGACACAGCGTAGGTAAAATGGTGATTTAACCATTTTTATAATGTATTTAACAAAAATTTACTTAAAAAAACAAGCATATGACCTCTAGACATTCACCAGAAACAATAATAATGTTTATATGATGGAGCAACAATAAGCAGCAAAAATGATGAAGTGGAAAGATACAGTTTTGGAAAATTTCTGTTGAATTTTCCAAAACTATGTCATAGTGCTGATCATTAGGCACATTAATGATCAGCAATTATAATATAATGATAAAATAATGAAATAGCTGAATCAAAAGTACACACTTTCACAACACTTATAAGTGTTAAACAACCTGCTGTTTTCAAAACAGTGATACTTCAATTCTATAAAACCAATAAGTTTTTTTCCAGCTTACTGGTTTTATATGGATGTATGGAAGCTCATTTCCACCATGAAAGAAAAATACAGTAAAAGCCCAACAGGAAGTCATAATTTTGAGTTTTAAAATCATAATTATGAGATTCCACGACAAAATTATGAAAGAAAGTCATAATGAGATTTAGTTGTAATTATAAGATTCAAAGTCATAATTTTGACTTTTAAAGTCATATTTATGAGAGAGAAAGTTATAATTGAGATTTAAAGTCATAATTATGAGATATTAAGTCATAATTTTGACTTTCAAAATCATAACTATGAGATATAAAGTCACAATATTTACCTTAAAAGTTGAAATTATGACTTCCTGTTGGGCTTTTAATTCTTCTTTTATGGCAGAAATGGGCTGCCACAGTTTGCCCTAATTAAGGCAGTTAAAATATGATCACGTTGTAATTATCTGTATTTTTGTTCTCAAATAGAAAAACCACTGCGAATCAAAAAGAACACAAAATTTTTCTTTGCATCATTACCAAGTTTCTAAACTTTCGCATTGTTGCAACCCTCTCTCATCAGAATTCAGAAACTCTGCATGAGCCTTCAATCAAAACATCCCTTAAATCTTCATTTGCCAAAACATTTCTATAATTTCCAAAAACAGTAAAATAATAAAAAGGTTTCAGCGTGGAAGTCTGGCTTGAAACTCTCTTCATCTCCACTTCGATGCGCCTCGGGAGCAAACAGGTCGGAACAATTTACCTCCTACATGCCGCATGAAAGGGACTACTTTCAAACACTCTGTGAGAAATGTGGACAATTTAGCATTTATTTACCACTGGGGGAGGGGGGTGAGGAGAACCAGCTTAATGGGACTTGGGTGAGTATGTGTAATTAAGAGCAGGAATCAGCAGAGAGTTGAAGAGTACATGATAGTGTGTGTGTGCGTGAGTGTGTGTGTACATGCGTTTGTAAGTATTTGTGGGGAACATGGTAGCAGCATCAGGCCATGATGGAGTGCTTTGCAGAGCCAAACACCCATTCAGCAAGCTGTGTGCTCATTAATCCTGCCAAACTCCACTTGTTACATGCACGCACAGGAAATCATGAGGCTAGGTAAACAGGGAACTGCTGCGATCCATCACTGCATGCCAGCAACACGCTGATATAGGTATACACACACACACACACGCGCGCACACACACACACACACACACACACACACACACACACACACACACACACACACAGAGGCAAAGTAAAGTAAATGCAAAAGATAAGCTTTTACCCACACAACATATACGGTGAGAATACACACGCACGGCTCTGTGAGTGTGTGACAAAAGGCGCAGAGATAAACAGGCCCAAACTAAACCGTGCATTTTCCTGTCATCGTTTGGTTATTATTTCAGCGCATTAAAGCTGCAGTATGTAATTTTTATTTTCTCCATATTTGTTAAAAGTGTCACCATGGCGTGACGTTATAATATGAGACATAATTTGTGAACAGATCACTCTCCTTCACCTCCTCCCTGAGCTACTATCACTGCCTGAAGAAAATCACCGCCCCAGACCAAAAAGATCCAATCAGAGCCAGGAGGAGGGTCTTATCACTGTCAATCAACTTCATGTAAGTGTTGCTCAGAGAAAAAAAAAAAAAAACTTTTTCTTTTTTTTTTTTAAATGGTTTTCAGGAAAACCATTTATCCGCCATCATCTGTGGCTATGCTAACTGGCCTTAGCATTCATCACAACGGCAGACTGTTTTATGGTGAGCCAACTGTAGCGTAGCAGAAAGCAAGGGGGAGAGAGTGAGCACGACAGTGATTGACAACGCTAAGACCCTCCTCCTGACTCTGATTGGTTGTTTCTGATCGTTTCTGGGAGAAAGCATAGGAGCTCAATTTTTTCACACATTATCTGCCTTATATTATACTGTCACAACACAAAGATAAGTTTTACAAATATGTAAAAAGAAAATAAGCTGCAGCATTTATCAGAAGGTTTGATTCGCCTCAGATTGAGCAGCAAGTTGTAAATCTGGCAAAGCATTGCAAACAAACGACATCTAGAGCTGCGATAGGCCGGCTTTTTCTATTAGCAGTGAGAAATACAGCTACCACGCCTGGGTGGAAATCAATAGAACTTGACCCCAGTTTGACCTCTGGTTGCACTGGAGAAGTTATGGGACCACGCCGGCCTTGACACCAGCTTCTTTCGTTTGTAATCCTTCTCTCTTCCTTCCCTTTTTTTTCTCCTCTGTTTCTTTTGGTTCAGTTTGCTCTCTCTGCTTTGTTTTCCTCTCCTATATGCTTCCAGATAAACACACACACACATCTACACACGCTAAGAGAAACACAAGGCGCATGACAAATGCAGTGCAGGGCTAGTTACACAGCCCAGCGGTTAGATGCTGTTATATCTATATGCCTGCCTGGCTGGAGCTTTTACTGAAGCCATCAGCAAAAGCAACATTCCATACATCTTTGACAGAGAAGGGAACAATACTATTTGCACCAATTTAGCCCTGGTAGGAGTTGGGGGAGATTTCCAGTTAATGGGGGACTATTTTAACCCCCCCCCCATCTCTTATTTTAACATTCTCAAATGGCCACCCTTCAGGAGGAGAGATGAGATGCACTCACAAGCTGCTGCTCATATGCTAATAATCTCCATTACAAGGCATGTGAAAAATGACGGCCTGAAAAGGCAAGGCGTCGGCTCACGAGAAAGTCCAACAGTACGTCTTCATCACAGGCAGAGCGGCCGGGAAAAGCTAAATAAGGTGCTAGATTCACATGCAAATAAACATGGCGACAAATCGGCCCCTGCGAACATAAGCCTCGGCTCAAATGTGCATATTTTAGCCATCGTTACATACAGTCCTTAGGAAACGTCACTGTGTCTTATTGGGGTTTTATGTGAAGCAGATATTTGTGAAGGAGAAGAAAATGATGCATGGTTTACAAAGTTGTAACAAACAAAATCTGAAAATTGGGAGTTGCACTTCCAAATACATGTACATCTATACTTTTTATGTAAATTTGAGATTTATCCCCCCCGCGCCACTCTTAGTTCTATGTGAAGTAACTGAAGCTCAGTCAGACTGCAGGGACAGCATTTCTGAAATTAGAGATGTGTGATGCTGCATATTTTGGTTTCAATCATATACCAAGTCAATACAGGGCCAGTATCGCCAATACCAATACCAATATCAACACCTTTTATCATTTCATTTTGATGCATCAAATTTGTTATCACATTTCAAATCAAGTGTTTTTAATTTTTTCATCACCCATTCAACCATTTCAATGGGACAATATTGATTGCTATGTTGGTATTTAGAAAAGGTGGTGAGCTTACAAAGAAGATTAGAGACCACCATGTGTGTTTAGTTGACTAAAAGGCCATCTAAGCACAGCTTTGTGTTTCTGTGAACACAGTTGCCAAATTTATTAAAACGCACAAGGTTCATGGGAATGTAGCCAACCGGTCTGGACAGGGACGCAAGAGGAAATGAAAGCCAAGGTTGATCAGATGGAGCAACCTGGAAGGTGGAAAAAGAGCAAGAAAACCAACCAAGAACCACTGGAGCTGAACTCCAGGGTCAGTACACTTTATCTACCGACTACAATCCAGCCAGACCGGACTCTGCCAAGATCCATGATGACAAGACCAAAGGCTTCTGGGAGATTATCCTTTGGACTAATGAAAAAGAAGCTCTCTGGACAATCACATTATGTTTACAAAAGAGAAAATATATCTTTCAAAGAAAAGAACACCCAAACTGCAGTTAATTGCAAAATTCTGTTTTTATGGGGACTTCTTTGCTCTATCTGGCATAGGGAACCTTGAATGTGTCAGCCTGTAGATCAGTCTCTCGACTTTCAAGGCATCCAGGAGTTTACTGATACTTCCAAGTGTCAGAGAGTTCAGGTCCAAGTCATGGGTCCCACAGTAGCATAGCAACAGACCATGCAGCAAGAAGAAAACAGTTTCTTTAATGGTTCTACCATGAACTCACATTTTTAAATTCTATCAAAACATATATATATATATATATATATATATATATATATATATATATATATATATATATATATATATATATATATATATATATATATATATATACACATGGAATGTATACATACATGGAACGACATAACCAAGTGGCGGGCACAGTGTACAGTGGCTAGCTAATATGGAATAAAGGATAAGTGGATGTCATTCAACTTATTTCAAGATCTTTGCATTTTTTCTTCTTGCTAAAAGGGCACCAACAACTTTCTTGTGTTTGTGTGTCAAGATGACATTTAATGTAGTGAAAAAAAAATAAATCAAAGATATGTTACTCATTTGATCCAAGCTTGGTACTGTTAGTGTAATGGTGTCTATGGCATTTGTAGAGACTATTTTGTTCTACACAAGTGATTCAACCCTGGAAAAATGTTAAATAAATTACATTTAATTGTTTCATTTTGTGGAAGGATAATCACAAGCAACAAATCTGAAAATAAAGAGACTCTTTCTTTTCTGGTAAAAGACAAAATGTGACTAAAGATCAATAAAAAAAAAAAACAGCAATAGAAAATTCTGATCAAAATAGTCAAAATGCTGCAACTACAGGATACTTTGTCTTACTGAGTGATCTCTTGTTTCTCAAATCTTTATCGGACATTTCACAACTTTTATCTTACTGACAATAAATAAACAAAACAAAATAGTGGGCTGAGACGCCAGCAGACGGTTATTTATTTTTTCTCTTCTGATTTTAGCCTGTTATAAAAACTAAAATGTCCCACTGAGCACTTTGAAGCACCGCATCATCGCCTGACAGAGAGAAATGAAGAACTTCTTCCCTTCTGTTGGGTCTGCAAACTAACAATGAAGTCACTGAAAGCAGAGCTGCCAATCACAGGTAAAGCTATCCATGGGGCGGTATACAAATGATCGAATCCTGGTGTCAAATTGACCCGGTGTGAGAAAGTAAAAAAAAAAAAAAAGAATCAAGCACACATGCAGAAGGCGTAGGCACTGTAGAAAAACTGAGCACACAGACAAACAATCAAACACAGGCATTATCCAGAGGCCCACACACAAAAGCAAACTCGTGCGCACATTTACGGGCAGAATGCACATAAACACACACACACAAACACACGCACGCGCACGCATTGCTGGCGCGTTGGAGCTCAGACAGCAGAAGTCATCAGAGACCTGTAAAGCATTACCCTCTGTGTGACTCGAGCCACTCCAGAAATAGCCTCTGTAATGTATTCTTACCGCTGCCGTCTCTTTTGCACAATAGTGCCCTTAATAACACACTCCATTTCTGTTGGCATAAATAAGGGCTCCATTTCCATCTTATTTCATGCAAATGAGCGCGCGGCGCCCAAACAGGTAGTGGGAGTATAGCGCGCGAGTGGAGTGTGTACGCCGAGTGTAGTGGCATGATTGGGGACGAGCGAATTCAAATGAGCGATGGAGAGACCCCACAATGTGCCAATGACTCCCACGCCGGCCTGCCAAAGGCATGACAGACACCGTCACTTAGTCACTTACGGGGGCCCCTGTCGCCTGCACATAGTGCCATTACAGGGGCCAACGTAAAAACCAATATTTATCCAGGCAAATGGTTCTCTGGAGAGAGATTATTGATGCAGCCACGAGGAGTTGCACTCCAGCAGTAGGCTCTGGTCTCGTCTACTAATGCGGCATCTGATTAGGTGTTTGCACTGGTTAACTGAGGCTTGGATGGGAGCGAATGGCTCACTTGCCTGTAAGTTTAAGTGTAGGAGGCAGCTGTTTGAGAAATCTGTGATCTGTAAGATTATGCCACACATTCAGAGGAAGTGTTCTGACTGCCTCATTTACTGTGCTTACTCAACTGCGTCTAATGAACTCACATTAAACTGCTAGGGGTTGTCCAGTATAGCAACACTTATGTAGACTAAGACAATAAAACCGAAATACAGATATACTATTATACAAAACAGCACAAGTGAATGTAACACTTAAAATTTTGATTTTGGGTTGTGATTTTTAATATTGTTAACTTCATCTCTAGCAGTGATGAAAGATCTCGCAATATTTGAATGTTAAGAAAAGTCTCATCGAAGTGAAGTCTGCTTCACAACGTGCCACTGAGCTGGTCCGAGTACCTGGTTCTGTCTGATGAAGCAATGCCTAACTCAATTACCAGTAAGCTACCAGTAAAGCTGTGCAAGGACTCTTTGATGACAACAGCAAGCAGCAATAAGCCTCCCAGCCAGATGGGGGCACCAAACCCACAACACACAATCAAAAAACAACAATGATGCTTGTTTAAAGAAATACAGTATGAAGACATCCTGTTTTCTTGGAGTTTAGAATGTTTTTTGCTCAAGGACAACAGAATTAATTCTTAACATTTTCTTCTTCTTCTTCTCTGAGTAAATAGTGCATTAACCAGCGTATTATGGTCCCCTGTAGGAAAACAATATCTATCTCTGAAAGAAATGTTTTTTTTCTGCTGACCTAAAACAGGTATGAACAGAGGTGAATTATCATCTCACATTCACAGATATAATGAAGCAGGTCAAGAGCTCAACTGTAAGCAAAAACCAGGAAAGCCAGATATGAAAGTGTGCACTCTAAGCTTGGCATCCTATGTCTATAAACAATAAGATTATTATTATTATTATTTTAAGTTTTATTGGCACTAGTGGTCTTTATTTAAGAGTGGTCAGACAGAAAAGTGGGAGGTCCGCGCTTACTCTTGGCGGATTAAAGGCGACGTCCGCACATAGGTACATTTTTATGAACGAGTCCTCAATGGAAAACAGTTTTCCCATCAAACTGTTTTGTAAGAAACACCAAGCTGCAAGTCTGTGCCGCATCAACTGATGTGCGGTGACTGCACAGGGCTAGCTAACTAGCTCATTAAACTTGCTAGTATCCATTTGGATGGTGCGAGTTTACCAATATGAACAGTATGCCAGAGTTAGCTTATTTGGTCCTCATTAGCCATTGCCACTACAGTGCTACTCTTTATGCAGAGTTCTTGGCCTGAGTATGAGGGAGCATCAAGAAGGATGGAGTAAGAGACTCTGTAACAAACATGCGGTTGAAGTCTCCATCACTTTTAAACTTTTTATGTGGTGACATTTTGAAAACTATGTTGAAAATTGAAACAACAACACAGTAAACTGTAATATACAAACTGTTCAGGAAGCTGAATAAGAACACTTCGACTGGATCACCTGTCCTGGTAGAAACGCTAAAGCTAACATCAGCTTTGCAGATTCCAAATGGCAGCAAAGTGAGGGGCTATTCTCATTTTGTATTCACTCTGAATGTCCTTTCATAACCTCTAATCCAAAATCTAAAGTAATTCAATTGATCAAACCTGAACTGGTTAATTTTAAACTGAACAGTTTTTTTAATGGCAACTTTATGATTTATGATTTATGAACCCCTGATTCAATTTTTCCCAAAGCAGCCATTATCTTGTACTGTGAGCACTCTATTCCTGCATGCCGTAAACGCAAAGCCCAATAGGTTGTCTACATTGATATCTTAGAAATGGATATATTTGGAAGCTGACATTTTAAACTGAAAAAAAAAACCCACTAAAATGAAGTACTACTGCATTTAGCCTCCCCTGTCCAGTCAGGAGATGGTATCTGCATCATCAGAAGAACCCTACAGAGACAGGAGCAAAGGTTGTGTTGGTATGTATAGCAAAATGTCTTTTATTTAAAGAGGAAGCGCAATCATTATTACCATCGACCATCGTAAATGTCATATCAAGCTTTTGTTATTGTTTTTTTGGACCAGCAGTACCAAATGTAGCCTAACGATGTGAGACAGAAGTAGAGTTGAGTATTAACAGAGGTGTAAATCACATCTTTCTAAGAAAGAAAGCACACTCATAGCTCCAGTTTGGTGCCAGATCATATATTCTCAATGCTTTCGAATCCTCCCACAATGAAAAGCTTTAGCTACCAGAGAGGGGAAACAGAGGTTGTTTGTGGGTGTTCAAGAATGGTCTTCTTATCTACTTAAATGTTTTTTTCCTTTATAGATGGTGTGACATTTCCGCTGTGTGTGTTTGCCCCTCACTTGATGTATGGCTACATTTCATTTCGACACAGTTTGAAACAGTGGGTTCTTAAAGGGAAATTAGCTGACATCTTTCAAGTAGCTCTGCACTGCCTTATGACCAATGAGTTGGAAACTCAAAAATTTTATCATTTTCTGATAACTGAGCACGCTATCTGAACCGCTACATGGAGCGCATAGCTACACTCTTCGGTGTGAAAGCTGTTACTGTGGGAAGATTTAAAGTTGTCTAAGGTGTTTAAAAGAAGATCAAAGATGTTAGAAGCCATTTGAAATGGAGTCTTCTACGATTTGTCAAGACATCTATGATGCTCATTTTAGGCAACAAAGAGCGACAGAGACAGATTTTCAGCAGATCACAGGAAATTTTAATAACTTTTCATTTCAGGCCTACAATACAGTGAGGCTGGTTGGTCACATAAACCAGGGCAGCTTTGCTCTACAAAAAGGTTATCTGGAGGTGGTACTCTAATTGCTTGATTGACTTTATTAAATCAGCATTTTGCATCAAAGCAGACAGGTTGCATTAATAAAATATGAACCTGCGTTTGTGTGACCCCCTACCCTTATGGATATTTTGTTTGGAAGCATGAGTGTGAAGGTGAGTGCGTTTGTCTGCGTAGATGAATGTATGTGCTAGTTTTTCACCTGAAACTGTGATACAACAAGGAGCAGAGTAGAAACTATGCAAGACTTAGCACAGGTAGCCTCCGCTCCTGGGGGTCGCAGCACTCCCCAGGCAGACAGACACCAGGCACCCCACAGAGTAGCCAAACAAGGGGCATGACGGTGGGTCGGCTTGGCAGTGAAGAAAAGGAGCGGCCCTCAGGCCTGAGAGGCACAGGGAGAGACACAGGGTGCCCAACCCCACCGTCACGTCCTCTGAGCAGGTGAAGCTCGCAACTTAGTTACCCGTCACAACCCCAAAGGCAGCAGAAATGCCAACCAACCAAATAACCAAACAGAAGGCGGATCCCCCTTCCCAAAGGGCCCCAAACCTGCTGGGCATGCATCTCCAATCCACAATACTCTGGGTTTCAGAGAGACCAAGAGCACAGTGCCATCCCAACCCGGAAATCCTCTGTTTCCTTGAGCTTTCAACCTGTCTGTCATGAAGCAAAACATCCTCTTGGTTATACCAACTAAAATAATATGCTAAAGTCAGTTTAAAATGTCAAATCTGTAACCAAGAAAAACCAGTAACCAGATCTGTAACCAGTTTTAAAGCAACCGATGTCTCTCACACAGTGTGATGTCGTCTCAACTCTAGATACAGATAATTAGTGGCTGCATATGGGAGAATTGTAAGAAAAAAAAAACCCTCCATTGCAGTTCTTAGATTTTATTTAAAAGAGAACGCAGTTAGATTAGCATTGATTGATTGGTCAAAGCTTTACAAAGCTCTGATCTCTAGTGCTGACCAATAAATGAAGGAAACTGTAAACAAAAAAAACCTTTGTCTTGAAAGTACATTATATCTAAAGACATCTAAAACTTTAGTCACCGTGTGCCTTCACTGAAAAAATAAAACAGGTAATCCACATCACATTAGCTGGTCAACAAGTAATCAAATGAAGTTGTCATGTTAAACAAACATAAATAAAGTTCGTTCATTTCTCATGTAATACAATTAAATGACAAATTAACAAAAGAAAATTAAGCTGGAGCTCCATTATTTTTTTTCTACAGTGAATGTTGTGTCTAAACAACTCTTTTTATTAAAGAGACAGCTCTGAATGTGGACCATACACATTAAAAGAAGTTACCCTCTTTTCACCAACAAGCATTTCAATGTAATTTTTATGACAAACCTGCTGGTTGTTATTTTCTTTTTTACCCCCATCAAAGTGAATGAAAGAACATAAACACAGCAATTACAAGGACGTACGTTCAACGTAATAATGAGAGGACATAAGAGAAGTTGCTTAAAAGAAAGGGAAAAAAACAGAACACATTGTGCCAAGAGCAGCTATGTTGTAGACAAACACACAGAGCATAATTAAGGTGTAATCACATATAATAATACTGCAGTATACAATGATGTGATAAAGATAACAATGGGTAAGATCTAAAGGAAAAGAATCCTGCAGTGCTCATACTGATGGATTTAAAATGTCCTTTGTGGTCGTTATGCTTCAAAACCCTCACATTTTCTGATTACTGTTCCTCCATGTTTTATAGTAAGCACAGTCAAACACATGCATCCAAAAATACATGTTTTAAGACGGCAAATACGGAGTTAACAACAACGGTACAGTGAAGGCACTGAAATTAGATTTCACGCAGGCTTCGGTCAGATAGTTCAGAAGCTCACTTCTTAATTTTGTTACAGTGAACCGCAATATTTACAGCAAAATCCTGTTTTTCAGCCAACAGAGTCGAAGTTTTAGCGTTTGATGTGAATGTGATTTCAAAGGGGAAAAAACAACTGAATTAATACCACATTTAGTTTTTTTCTTTTTTACTGTGTAGTAAAACTGCCTGTAGTGATGCTGGTGGCAACAACTGATCCTGTTGTGAACTTGTTTATGAGGAACAATATCAGTATGAGCCAACCAAGCTACATACACTGAACATATGTATTTCTTATTTTAAATGGTAATGAAGTTTATTTTGTCTGGTTTCCAACACTTTTGTAGAAGAAGAAAGAAAAAAGGAAAAAAGCAAGGATGGAAAGAGAAAAGGAAGGAAAGAAACAGAGGAAAAAATGAAGAAGGAAAGAAACAACAAAGATCAAAGGAAAGAAATAAGTAAAAGAACAAAGAAAGAAAGAAATAAGACAGGGGGAAGGAGAGAATGAAGGACATAAAGAACCAAAGCAAGAAAGAAAAGAAACAGGAAAGAAAAAAGGAAAAACAAAAAAGAAAGAAAAAGAAGAAAGAAGGACAGAAGGAAGGAAAGAAAACAGTTGTCATATGTTGAAAAAATGAAAAATGAAATTTTCACTCAACACCATTTTAAAAAAGACACAAATTAAGAATGGTAAATTTAAAAAAATAAATAAAATAGCTGGTTTTCTCATAGCTTTTTTCAAAATTCATCTGTTCCTACCTAAACTTCCTGCCATTTTGTTCAACATGTAAAATAATTAGTAACATTTCTCATCAACAGATGATTAAAAGCAATATTCCCCTCTCAGGAATCAGTCGCCACACGATTCCCTGAGTAAACAAAACCGCTTGAAGAGGAGTTTCTAGCATTAAAGGAGAAAAGGAGGAGGGGAGTGAGGAGGATTTCCCCCCCCACCCCCCACTGGGGAGGATGGTGGTCAGATAAAACAGCTCCGCACTCGCTTCAAGAAAAGGTTAATGTCTCTCTCTCTCTCAATTTCTCCACCTCTCCCTCCCTCCCTCGCCTTCCCAGCTGAGGTCTGTGTGACTTACAGCAGGTCCAGAATGCATTAGATTAAATCATAAATTACCCACCCACCCCCATATCTGCATCCCCACTCTCACCTCCTATCTTATTCTCCCCCACCATCCTTTCCCTATCTCAACCTCACTCTCCCTTTATATTCCTATATACCATTCCCTATGCATTTTTCTAGCTCCCTTTCTATTATTCTTCTTTCCTTTCCTTTACTTTGACCCCCTCCCTCCTCTAACTCTGCTTTTATTCTAAATTATGAATGCTTTTTTTCTTTGCCTGGATGACTATGTGGTTACTATATCCACAATAGGACATGTGGGACAAGTCTGCCAATATTTAGTGTTTGAACTGAATTAGTGTGTAGGAGTAGTGTATGGAGTGTGTGTGTATCTGCAAATGTTATCTGTTCATTGTTCTCATAAATTTTCGACGCGTCATTTGGAAGGCACAGGAAGGAAGTCTTCACATCCCAGGCAAACCTGGAAATGCATCACCTTGCAAAAGTTTCCACACCCCATCAATGTTTGGCGATCTTACTAAATTGCACACAAAGCGCAATGATATTATCACAAGGTGTTATTGGGTTTTCCATAAGGGACCAACACAAAACAGTGTATAACTAGTAACTAGAATGTAATACCTGCTTTCAGGGGTTTTTTTGGTTATAAATAACCTGAATCTGATGAACATAGTGTATTTGTGTGAACTAGGGGTGAAACGATTAATCAGATTCATCGATTTTTGAAATAATAGTCCACAAATTTAGTAATCGATTAATAATTAAGTGGTGTCTATAAAATAAAAAGGGTCATTTGCTAAAAGAATAACATACTCAGAGCAATAATTAAGCCAAAACTGCAAAAAGTCTAAACATTTTTTAATTAGGATGGAAAAAGAAAACCTTTGTAAATTTGTTTTATCTATTGGCATAGGTTTAGCTTTTAACCTTTTGCTGTCTAATTATTAATAGATTAATCCAAAAACTACTCTGCTGATTACTGTATTGGTGTTAAGGTCAGAAGAAAAAGCTCAGCTTTTGGAAAAATTCCTATAGTTGCAGATGCATTCTTTACTGCAAATTATCAAGCATTCACTAAAGGAATGCCACATTGTTGCATTTTAGGCAATAAAATGTTTATAGGAATTTAATTATTTGTTTATTTGCATCTTTAAAAAATGTATTTCTGATATGAAAAAGGCTCAAGTAGTTCAATGAAAAATCAGCAGAATGTGCCAACTTCTTTATACATACCGAATAAAGAAGTATGTAGCTTGGTTGGCTCGTTTACACTGACGATTAATCATCAGTATAAATCAACTGAATAATCGATTAGTGAAATAATCAGCCATGGTGTGAACCCCAGTAAAGCTGTGGATCCCTCAAGTCTTTGTTTTTATTTTTTCATTTAAAGAAATCTGGAAAAAAAAGTTGAAGTGGTATTCATTTTGGAAAGCACAGTATGCCAACTTTGAAAGTTTATTCCCTCTTAGCAAATATTTGGAAAATAAATAACATAAAGGAGTGCTGAGAAATGTTCCCCAGGAGCCGTTCTTACAAATAGTTTCTCCTGCTTATATTGCAACTCTAATTAGATCAGCTCCCCACCTACACACACCACCAGGGCTGTTGCTGCTGGCCAGGCTGTTGATGTTTGCGTTTTATTGTGAGTTTATAAAACCATGATCTCACACCGTGTGGTTTTGTTAGAACTTTAACTGTTTTTCATCTTGAACAGAGTGGAAATGAACTGCACTGGACATTCGAAGACAAATAATCCACCACTTCGAGTACACAGAATGGATTTTCAAAACACAAACTATTTTTTTTTAAGTATTTGCTTTTACTTGATGTAAACTTGGACTGCAGCTCTAAAAACGTTCATATACACCTTAAGTTAGGGCCTATAAAAATACATAAATGATTTTATTTTTTTTATTTCTTTGGGGAATCAGACGACATGGGAGTAAATCTCCACTAAAAAACCCTAAAAAAAATTCAAGATTTCCTTATTTGTTTATTAGGATCCCCATTAGTTTCCAGTGGTTACTAATCTTCCTGGGGTCCAACTGCTGAAATACAAAAATGTTCACACAAAATATGACAATTTTAACATTAGTGACACCCAACTAACGCAGAAGACTAGTCATGTGTCACATTCTACAAATTACATGCATGAACCTGGATGCAATAAATGAGCTGTTTTAAAAGAAAATCTGCTTTTTAAATCTCTTTACAGATTAATAAATAAATTATTTTTTAGGGAATTTATTCTATACCTGAATATTTACAAATAAAAAAAAAATCATATTTTATGATGTTGTAAAGTCAGAAATTTGTAAGAAAAAAACATCTGAAATTGATCAGAAATCTCCCGGACGCACTCGATGCAGACATTTTCCAATCTGTACCAGGCAGACGTCTTTATAGGACTTGTGGCAATATTTGTCTAACTTTGTAAATCTCAGTAAATTTCTGACTTTACAGTATCAAGGAATGTAAATATGTGAAATAATCTAATTTTTCAGAATAAATGTACTCGGCTGATATCTGATTTTTGTCTTTTGATCTGCAATAGAGACTGTCTTCGGTGAACCTTACAGTCCATTTTTTTTCTAAATAAAAAACACAATTTGGGGGTAAAATAAGGCAAATATCCCTTCAGCATAATGCTGCCACCATCATGCTTCCCAGTAAGGATGAGTGATGCTAGTTTTTTGCCACATTTGAAATTAAAGTCTGAGCGTCTCGCTCCACAAATGTAGAAAATCTCAGTGAAATACATTGAAGTTGACGTAATGTGAATTTCAGAGCTGTGAATACTTGTGCCAGGCACTGTAAGTAAACACCACAGGTCGATAGTTGATTAATTAGGTAGAGGCTCAGAGTTACAGTGTCTTCCAGCTTGGATACGCAAGAGCATGAGGAAGAAGAAAAAAACCCAATAAATAAATACATAATAAAACCAAAAAAAAAAAAAAAAAAACAGCTTTTGTATTTCCCTCCCACACATCTTGCTCCACTGCTCCGCTGGAGCAAAAGAGAAATAAAACAGAGTGACCCCACCACTAGCAGCTCTCTTCTCTCCCTACTGCTCTCTTCTTTCTCCCCCTCGCTGTGTGAAATCAAATTTCCATGTGGCTCCCGTATCTGTTGCACAGCGAGGTGATTTATCAGGGATGCAAAGAGCATGCAGAAACAATCTTTATTACATCCATTTCCTGCTTGTCAGCCGGGATCATGTTGGCTGTTCATTAAAGGCGCGGCACAGGTGAGGAGAATGCATCCCGATGCCTTGATAGATTGTCTGCTCCCCTGTGGTGACAGCAGCAGGATGGATTGAACAGCAGGGGGGTATAGGTGAGAGGGGGAGGGGGAAAGAAAAAGCGCTGACTCTGTCGCTCCTTCTGCCAGAGACACTTTTACACGGCCGGACAGTGTCACTTCAGCCAAACAGCCGACCGTGCAAACAGACACAAACAAGCCTCTGCTCATTTTTTTTTTTTTTTTGGCCCTGAGCCCGGAGCTTACCTTAATGCAAGCGTTCAAAGTCACTGATGTAGAGATATTAAGACGCGCAATATAAAGATGACATGTATCGAATGACTCAGGAGCAAACCTTGGCAGTCCGCGTTGAAGATAGCAAAGGGTCCTGAAGTTAAAAAGCAAAACTAAGCAAAGATTTCAAATTTTATTTACACTGAAACAGGCAGATTCAGGTTTCCTCAGTTGCATTTAAATGAATATCGGTGTCACTGAAGAGCTGCAGCTTATTAATATAAAGTGAAAACAAAAAGATGTTTCAGGAACACAACATTTCTGAAGCCCTTTGAAATAATTTGCATTTTGTTGCATTACAAACACATACATCCAGAGGAAGATTAGGGACACTTTTTGTCAGGATACTCATTTTAATCTCTGAATTTAGATTTTTCTTTTTTAAAATTAAAAAATTGCAGCTCACCAAGAGGCTCTTGGTGAGCTGCAGAGATCCACAGGTCAAGTGGGCAGCTGTTTGCTGTGTGCGCCACAAATCCAGACTTTATGGAAGAGAGAGGAGATAAGGAAAACAAATAAAAAAAACAGTCTTTGAACGAAAGCTATAAGTAATTTAAAAGTCTTGTTATTGGGTTGAAATTACATGAGATTAAAAGAAAAAAGCTTTCTGATCTACATGCTAAATGCCATGTGTGGGAGGAAAACCAACACTGCACATCCATACATCACCCTGAACACACCACCTCCACTGTGAAACATGGAGTTGGAAGCATCATACTGTGGGAGTATTTTTTCATAAGCAAGAACAGAGAAGCTGGTCAGACTTTATGGGAAAATCATTTCAGCCCTAGTAGACTCCTCAGAACAGTGTCCAAAACTATCGGAGTCGATGACATTAAATGTCGATGATAATCTAATTGAGGCAGGAACAGAGCATATCGTCATCACCTCATTGTGTTGAATGAAACCCGTTTTCACAGACTGATTTTCAGCTTTTTCATCCCGGAACGGGAGAGAAGAAGAAATCCAGTCCTCAATGCAAATAAATCAGAAACAAAAAATAATCATCAGTCTCGGATCTTTTTTGCTTGAACTCAACTTTACGCTGATTTCAGCTTTGGTATGTTTGATCTTAATTTAAATGCTTTCAATTTTATAAGGTCCTTAAAGATTCTGTTCACAAATGTAATCATGCGCAGTGACAATCACTGTGCTATGCAAGCAACTGATTTGGATTCACGCTGTTTGTATGTTAAATATAAAGCAAGAACAATATCCAAACCAAAGTGACAGAGATGCTGTTTTGTTTTTTTTTGGGGGGGGGGGGGGGGTTGCAGTAAATACTTCCTGTACTGTGAGCCAATCACATCACAGCCTCTGATTAGTCTTCATGATCAGCCATAAAATATTTTATCACAGCTCCTTCCTCAGCTGATGCACACATTCTAAATTATGAACATAAATGCAGCTTTGTGTTTATGTCAGGGTTTGCGTTATTCCCTCAGTGGAGCGGCGGCTGTAAAATCCCATCTTTAACTCGACGGCATCTGTGTAATTCTAGAGATTGACAAAAACTACAAAGCAAACACTGGAGCTGGAGTGGGCGATTGAGGTTCTTTACAGCAACCGTAGGTATCTTATTTGCACAATAAGTAATGATGGAAAGACAGAGGAGTTCTAGTAGGTAATCCAGTTTATTCTATAGATGTCATTCCCCCCTACACACTGGATGTTTTACATTACAACGGATAACGGAGTCTTTGTTTCCGAATCCACCAATCAATCCGTCCAGTCATTCTCTGTACCGATATCATAACGATATCAGCGCTGATCGATCAATAACTCCTGATCGCTGGACGACGCGGGGCTCTGCACGGCACTAATTTTTCAGATGAATCCATAACCCAACCCAGAGGTCACGACCCTCTAATGAACACAGCTTGTGTTGACGTGACAGCTGTCTTTTATTTCAGCTGTAAATGTGTCCAGAAGCCTCATTTATCAAACCGCACATGGATTTTAATAAGTATTTTTAAGGAACTGTCCTCACAAACAAGGTAGGTGGTATTTATCAGGCATGTAAACGTCATGTTTATTGAATGCTTTTTATTTCTTATCCTTCTTTCAACTTTATGACAATCATGCCGGAATTATGAGCGACAGCAGTAGGAGAAAACAAACCCGAGTAAACGAGCGGTGCCTTTCAGATTTTCTTAGTATTATTTATTATTATTTAATTTTCTTTTGGGATCAATAAGGTATGTTTGAATTGAATTTGAATTGAAAGCTGGTGTTATAATAGTTTGGAGGTTTTAATTACAGTTTAGTTTGATTTCATTGTGACTTTTTATCCAATTCAGTAAGTTTTAATTACTTTTTAAGCGTGTGTTTTCTAGTTTTTATTAGCTATTTTTAGTTAAATATTGTTTAGTTTTAGTTTAGTCTTTCTTAGTTTTTTCATCATTTGGTTCATTTTTAAGTGAATTCCAAAAGTTCAAAGTGTTTTATTGTGATTAAATCTATACATTGATTGGCTAATTAATACTCAACAGAAGAGAAGACTTTGTTTTCAAACAATGTGTTCAATTATTGATGAACAACCAACTGACTCTGGTGTTTTATCCAAACTTTTGCTGGTGCCAAATTGCATTATTTTTCTTTTCAGGTTTTCATTTTTGAAGGAATTCGGACTTTAATCTCACTCTGCAAAAAAGTCACAATTCTGGGGAAAAAAGTCTTTTTTTTTTAGATTGTAGCCGATATTTCAGGTTGTAAATGTTATTTTTAAGATGTCAGAGTTTGGTTTTTTGGCTTTTTTTTTTCTGTGTGTACGTTCCCAACTCTCACAGTGAAACAAAGTGTTTATTGCCATTAAACCCAAATGTTCAGCAGTAAAATCTAAAGTCACTTTTCACAAGGCAACTCGATTTACACTGAAAATAAATTTCATTTAGCTGAACTCTGATAATGAGGATAAATTGATTAAATCAGCTGCACTGGATCTTATTTTGGGGGATCAGTGTAATGCTTGGTACACTTCTCGAGCTTTTATTTGTTAAAAAGAATTGAAAATCACACACTGAATCAGGGTCACACATAAAATCCATATGAAATAAACTGAGGTTTATGTTTCTAACAAGTCATGAAAAAATTTTTAAGTTGTGTTTGTAAGGTACGAAAGGTAATATTCATCAGATATGTAAATACAATGACAAGAATTTATGAACCACAGCAACAAAACAAAAACTAATGCAGGTGTATCTAGAGGGTGCCTTTGAGAGAGCGCATTTGTAAAAAGAAACTCAGAGCAAACCCAGGCATGGGTGCATAAATTGAAAGTGGCATACTAAATGTGATTCAATGTTTTAAGAGGATCAGCCTCAGATACCAATTACATTACCTCTAAAACAAAGGGAGAGAGCTGAAGGACAGAGATGGAGAAAGACATGGACGCTTTCACTCAAAGAGAAATAATTTATTTCATTGTGATATCAAAATCAATGGGCATCGATTGAAAGGTTGGCTAAAGGTGAGAGGGGAACGCGATCTTCTGGCCAGAGAGAGGCAGGGCTCTCTGGAAGACGGAGGAAAAAAAATGGAGGGAGAGTGGGCGAAACGGAAAGACGGAGCACGAGGAAAGAGGAAGACGTCTCCGTCCGGTTAACAAAAAGCGGGGGGGGGAGAAAAAAAATGACGAAGGGAAACAGAAGAAAGGGAAGATGGAGGGCCAGGAGAGAAAAAGCGAGGGAGCTCCTGCCCAGGCGGAATCAATACGAAGAGGTGGAGCGGAGTACAATAGCCTCAGAGGAGGGGAGATTCACTGGTGCAGGTCTAATTCTCTCTCTGCCGCACATACATTAACGCGTACAGCCGCTCACAATCCTCTCCGCTCTCGCCATCTCCTGACATTTCTCTCTGGATCTTTCCTCTATATAATTTATCTCTCTCAGTCTGTCACTGCCTTGCTCATTCTGTATCAACCCTTCACCTCTAACTGTGCACAAACACACACACACACACACACACACACACACACACACACACAATGGTACAGTGTGCAGAGGGATGAGAGGCAAAGAAAAGCACCTTTTTCCCCCCATCACAACTCAGCACATTAGCCTTACACAGAAAAAGCACACACAAATACAGTTAAAACGATTAATCGTGATGTTATCGATTATTGAAATAATCGTCAACTAATTTGATAATCTATTAATCAGAGCATATAGACTCTTAAAAAGGCTGTTTGCTGTAAGAACAACACAGTCAGAGCAGTAATTGAACCAAAACTGTACACAAAGTGAATACATCTTTGCCTGTTTTATCCAGATGCATAGTTTTAGCATCAAGCAGTTCAAATTCTGTACAAAAAAAAAATCTCCATTTCAGCACCTTTTGCTATTCAGTCATTAATTGGTTAATTGAATAGTTAACAAATCAGATGTACTGATGTTAAATGAAGGTGAAATGGCTTATTTAAGTATTTTTATTTTTAGCTGCAGATGGATCCTTTGCTACAAATGATCAATGTAAGCTTGATTTTGTATTTTAGGCAGTAAAAAAATGTATTTTATATTTAGAAAAATAAACTGAAAATATGTGCATGTTTTATATATTGTATAAAATAAGCTGAAATCTGCAGAATATGGCATTTTTTTTATTCAATTACTCGATTAATCGCCTGATTCGATAGAATCAAATAATTGTTTTAAAACAGTCGTTAGCCGTAGCTGTACACACATTCATGAAATGGCAAAAAACACAAACGCATGTAAACGAGTGGAGAAAGTATATTTGACTCCAATAACTCTGTGATTTGTGCACCCCAGAAAACAGAATCAGAGGTTCTTGACTGCAAAAAAAAAAAGACAGTGGCTCAAACACACCTTCACACTCCAACAACTACTCCGCTCTATCAGCACTCGAGACAAGTGAGGGTTCAATTAGTTCTTGATGAATGAGCCCATAAGATGCTGCTCTCTCATTTCCCTTGTTGCCAGATATCCCAGCAATCAGAGAGAAATGAATTGTCACTGTGGCGTGACTGAAACGAAGATGATGGAGGTAAGGTTGTGGGCGCAGCTCAGGGAGCTTAGATAAATCATTCGCACTCTTCACTCTAGGTCAAAGGTGACAGCAAACCTGATGTTTTTTTTTTATTCCATTGTGCAGTCTCCTCTTGTATAAATATTATTAACGTTTTGTCTTTTCAAATGTTCCAAAACAGACCAGAAGCTTCCAGAACCTCCACGTTTCTCTTATGAATGTGTGCAAGTCTTCGTCTATGTTCTGCTAATGTCGAAAAAAATCACTGTGTTTCTATTAAATAAGAAATGAAATTAAAATCACTGCTGAATAAGCTTCCTGTCGTCTTTTTTGTCATCTCTGCCAGCAGGCGGCTAAAAAACCATCTCATCCTAACACAAAAAGTTTTCATCAAAAATACCTGAGTTTTCTCAAATTTGGCATGTTTCCATTAAGGTAAAGTAAGGTAATTTTATTTATGTAGCACATTTTCAGCAACAAGGCCACTCAAAGTGCTTTACATGAATTAAAAGGAAATACAAACAAAATAAAAAACCAAAGGAAAGAGCAGAAGAAGAAAGAAAAAGAAAAGAATCTAATAATGTTGATCCAAAGTACGGATATAAACTAAATACTCCTATTCAGGGTTGCCAGATAAGAGTAAGTAAGTATCCTCTGGTCTAATTCCTTTTCTGGGTTGGAAGAATAGGAGTCTAAGGTAGTTTTTTCTGGATTCTATGTCCTAATCCCTGTTCTGGGTTACTTTAGTATAAGTAAGTAAGTAAGTATCCTCTAGACTTTCCAAGTATGTTCAAATTTGTAATGTTAAGAAAATTTACTTTCATAATTTCTATTTGCGCAATTTCATGGTTAATGGAAACGCAGATACTAGCTCGAGGTCTGTATGTTTCCTATTAGCACGTGTGCCACAACGATGTTAGACTCACCGTCATCGATGATGCTGACCACCACTCCGCTGCCGGTTATGTTGTTCCTCCAAACTGGCATCACATTCAGGTCAAACCCACTAGAGTTGTATTCACCCTGTGCAAACTGAACACACACACAAACACATGTGGTTATGGATCAACGTTACTAAGAGGACTCTGAGCGGTTTATTAATTCACCGTTTATCTCCATTAGTCTTAAATACCCAATGCTGGCAAGATGTGCTTTAATCATACATGGGGTGCAGCTTGGCAATTACACTCAAGTTAAAAGAGGGAGGAAATACAATAAAAACTACTTTTTAAACACAATATTTTTCGGGATTTTGTTTCAAGATATGAAAATCAGTACTGACGGGAAATTTTCAGCCGTCTAGCTGGTCAGAAAAATAAAATCCCATTAATTTGAAAAGTGAAGGCACCATAACAAAACATTCCCAGGTTATGTCAATGACAACACTCTTCAGTGTGGAAGTAATTACTGAAAGAAAGAAGACTCTGATTCCTTCCACATGGGAATGTTAATTCAGTTTCAAAAGCACAGGACCGCTTCTAGAAATGTTTTCATCCAAACATAAACACAAAGGAAAAAGTTGTTTTTACACCCCCAGACCTGTAAGTGGCACTAGACATGGAATATGTGTGGAGCTTCCACACAAGGTTAGTGGTAAACACAACAGGAAAGGCAAACAATAAAGCGAAGGTGGAGTATTTTGCTAAAATTTTCATTGTAGAACCATAATAAAGGTTCTGCAGCTGCAGCACAACCACAAATCCACCATGGCTGTTATTTCTTATGTGTAATAAGCATTTGGGGTAAAATTTCAGGTTAAATGTTGGGCTAATACATAAGCATTTTCACAAAAGAGGGATTTTTGTTGTCAACATGGATACACACGAGGGCCAGATTTTTCACCCTGAAACTCATTTGGACAAAAAAAACAAACACAAAAAGAGTTCAAGGTCTCCTAAAACAAAACACACCTTCAAAGTTTCCAGTTTTTGTTTAAAATGAACTCATAGAAAGCACAAATTGTTAGAAGATGTTTAAAAGTAAACTATATTTTCTACAGACAGATGTTACTTGGTCATTAGGGTCACAAACACTGGAAGCTAGATTTTGGCATATCCTTTGCTCATTTGTCATTTTGTACTTTTAGTCACTTTGTATCCAATTTTATTTTTTTATTTTTTTATTTTTTTGCTTAAAGGTCACTTTTTGACTTTTGTCTTCAAAAAAGAAACCATAAGATGTCAATTTGCAGCAGTGTTGGAGCAGTTTCATTGAATTTGCAAACAAGAGAACTGACCTGCAGTCAAGCTCAGGTGAAACCAAGAAGGTTAAACTTATTACGGGAAAGTTTTGTCTCTCTTGAAATTAAAACCTGAAAAGCTAAAGACAGTCTAAAATGTCACCTCTGAATCATTTTGCCTGTGTTTTATAGCCACTAAATCACTAACACACACACTGGAAAGTTCCCTCTGCTCTTAATAAAAAAATAGTCCTCATTTAAGGCAGGATTTCAACAAAAATGGCAACTATGATTTTTGAAGAGAAATCGGAATCTGCTAAAATCAAAGCATTTGAATTCAGAAATAGGACACGAGTCTCATATTGAGTTCACTTATTGAAGAAAAGGAAAAACTTGCATGTACAGGAGGAAACCTTAAGGGAAAACCAACCGGGGGCAAACAGCAGGGAACACATATTAGGAACAGGTTTACTAAGGGAGAACAGACTTGGTAATGGGCAGAATAACTGAAAATTGGAGGCTTATATCCTGAGAAGGTGATTAGTGGCATGGAAACCAGGTAAATCCAATTAACCAAATGTACTGACGCTGTGTGGTGAACGAGACTACGAGGATGGGAAGGAAAGCGATTAATTAAGACAGAAAAGAACACAACAAAGCTTCAAGGACAGAGAACCCTGACTCAGATCAGAGACGTTTTTTGTAAAGCATGTGTTACGTACACAAGGACGCCCAAAGCTTTCAAAGCAGGACACAATGCAGAGACAAACAGCAACTACTTTTACTCAAAACCCAAACTCGAAATCCATGGAATCACTGAAGCTTTCAAAAAAAAAAAAAACTATAATCTTAAATTTGAGCAAGATAATACAGCACAATGATCAATTGGGAAACAGTTTGTGGAATGAATGTGACACCAGCTGCGTTTCCATTAACTAAAGAATTGTGCAAATTAAAATTACGATAAATTAGCTTAATGAAAACACTGCAATTCTAAAAAAAAAAAAAAAAAAAAAAAAAAAGCACGTTTTTCGATTAAAAGCCATGGTGAAGTGGTTTATCGCCCATGCCAAATCGGTTTATTTCACAAAACTGCAATGGAATCACTTTTCGCATCACACAAGTCATGTGAACAACAGTTTGATGTTACTACTGATGAAAACCACATAGAAGACGACAGGAAGTGGTACAAGGAGGATGTTATTCCAACGTGTTGAATCCATAGCTTTTCTGTAACATCACCGACTACAATTTCCCCAAAATGCCGCCTACATCACCACTTCCAGATATCAGGAGCTTGTCGCTCCAACATCTGAATACGACGCTGAGAACTCCTCAGATGGGTAATAGATGAACGTTGGTGCCATGGCTGAATTATAACCATATCCCATACAACTGTTTACTGCCATGACTTTTAATCTTTAATTGTTTTGATTTTTTATATTTTTTTTACATTAGCAGAATGCAAAGTTTTGTGCACATTATAAATGAGCGCAAAACTTTGTCAAAATTTTGCTAATGTTGAAAAACAATTTCTCAATTGTGGGGTTTCCATCAAATAAGAAACACAATTAAAGTCACGTGAACCAGTTTGTTCATGAGAACAAAAGAAACAAGCCGCACCATCATCCTCCAACTACTTCCTGTCATCTTCTTCTTCGTGTTTGGCAACAGTGGCAACATCCATTTGTTTGATCATGTGACTCGTGTGATGAGAAAAAAAGTGTTTTCATTACAGTTTTGCTAAAAAAAAAAAAAACTACCTCATCATAGTGAAAAAACTTTTGATTGAAAAATGTTTTTTTTTTTTTAAATGCACGTGTTTCCATTAAGAGAATTTATGTACGATATGTCAAACTATAAGGTTAATGGAATCGCAACTAAAGATTTACGCACATTTTTAATGGAACAGCAGCCTAGAAGTGCCTCAAGCAAACAACGGACAATACATCCCACATCATCGGATGACTTCAAAAATCTGCCGCCGACTTTTTTTTTTCTTTCTTTCAAACGTCACATGACACCTACACAATCCCAGAGTCAATGCCCTGTCAGGTTGTTGGAGGGCCACCTCACAGCATTCAGTAGGTGGTTTTGATCCAGCTCAGTAGAAACATATATTCAAAGAATATAAATACATATATATATATATATATATATATATATATATATAGAAGGGATGGTGTATGCATCTTTAACTACACATGGTTTCAAAGTGCCATAAGGAACCCAGGAAGTTCACGGACAAGTCACCCAGACCTCTTCACCTCAAACCACAAATCCACCTACACGGAAACACAGAGATAACCACACATTACAGCAGAGAAACAACGCCGCCGTGGTGAGGCAAAATACCCATCACAGCAGCTCCCCAGAGCCTCAGCATCCCCACAAACTACATACATTCACTTGATCACTTAATACAGCTTTAATGTTGCATCCCAACGCAAACATGCAGTACGGTAACAGGCACACACAGACACACAAAAAAAAACCCACCCAACACTTAAAGGCAGCGTGTAAAGGCCGCACAAACACACACACACACACACATACACACTCGCAGACTAACTAGAAATGTCAACGGATTCCCAAAACTCGCTCTCCCACACAGAAAAAAGCACACACAGACACACACGGCCAATTTGATATTCAAAGTGAGTCCTTTAACTGTTGCTATGATTAAGAGAGAAAGAAAGGAAGAAAAGGCACAATGGAAAAAATGTCTCTGTTGGGGGGTTTGTGTGCGTTTCCGTGTGTGCGTGTGTGTGTGTGTGCGCGCGCGTTTGTTTGTGTGTTTGGCGGGTAGCATCTGGGGAGCTGCAATGCTTTGTAGTGTGAGCGAATAAGGCAGATGAATGGAGGCTGCTAGCAGACTAACGTCCACCGGAACACTGGGACTGGCTCGAGGGGAGGACACACTCGAATGCATACACACATACACACACTTTAAGCACACATAAAAGGCACACACCTTTGTAAAATTACATATAGACCTGTGGAGAGGCATCTTGAATGCTGATTCACTTCATACACATGCGGTTATATGAAGTGATGTTGTGATAGCAGTAAAAAGCTCCTCACACACAACACAAAGTCACAATAACACTTTAAAGTACAACAATTTACCTCTTCCGGTGCTCTCTTTAGCATCTATACATTTATAGAGACATGGGTTTACCTATAAAAATAAATTAACTTCAATAATGACATATTCTAGCTCACCACTTGCTCAGTTTTTGTGTTTTTATTGAATTTTTGTAATCTTTTTCTTTTTCAAAGTACACTGTACACTGCAAAAACAAAACCTTACCAAGTAATTTTGACCTACTTTCTTGTGTAAATATCTTAGTACACTTGAAGAAAGAAAAAATTGAAGTCATTTCAAATGTTCAAATGTTCAAATTTATCGATTTGTAGTATTTGAATGCTGCCGTTGACACAGTGGATAATACAACATTGGAGATTAGTAATCACACGAAAGCCCATGAATTCTTGAGACGTCCTATGAACAACACTTAGGACCACCTATTGTAATTATTCAAACACCAAATAATAATATTCATTATTACAACAGTGGAAACAGTCTTGGCATTACAGCAGAAGCTAACATCTCCAGTCTTCCTTATCTCTGTTCTTATGGGGGAAATGAATGGCTCTCCTGATCTGGTGGCTGTGCAAAGGCCAACACCTGGCTACCCAAGATGCTACTTTTATTATATATTTTAGATATACTCTATGAACAAAGGCTGATTTTTATTCATCTTGGAGTTACGTTTCACAGAAAAATCGGCGAAAAGATGACTCCGCGAATTTTCACAGAGGTCCACTGTACACAAGCAGTCATACAGCAGGAAAAAGCAAACAATTGCCTTTTTTCCTTCTTCATCTCAGCTGGACTTCAGGGAAAACATATGAACATGAACAGATTGTCACACGACAACACGTACCATAAACTGATTGATTTGCTGCAGTCAGCTCAGCAAGAACCTTCTTACAGGAGCTGAACTTGTCATCAAGGTGTGTTAGGCCAAACTCGCCTAAAGTAGGTAATGAAAATATTACTCTACGGCAAGGATACGCGCGCGCGCGCACGCACATACACACACACCCACACACACACACGTCTCGACCTGAGCAGATTACTGACCCTCAATCAATATCTCCATCCACCAGAGGCTGATTAAACACAACAGAGTGAAATCAAGAGAGGGAGGCGAGAAGCCGATAGAGAGAGAGCGAACGGTCCCTAGTTTTAAAAGGCTTTGCATTTTTCCTGATTACTCAGTGATTGATAATTGTGCCCTATATTCCTGTTTATGTAATCAACCCATATAAGTTAAAAACCACATAATCACTTATGTGTCATACTTCACGTAACACCGCATGCATCACGGCGGGCTTCGAAAAAAAAAAAAAAGAAGAATCTTGTCGATAAATTTTCTAAATTCAGAGCCGAACCGTTGCTACAAATGGCGCTCGTATTGGAGCTCCGAGCTCTCCGCCTCACATTTCTCTTCATCATCTCGCCTCGATACTGTCTCCGCCACCCTCCGCCCCCATCCCTGACTCTCATCCCTCCAACTTGCCCCGAGAGCTGAGATGTCAGTCAATCTGCTGCCAGTTGCCGGGGTGAATCCATGAGCCCGCCTCTCCTCCCCCTCGCTCTGCCAGATTACGCCCTCGCGCGTCACTCAAGACCGTCTGCGGGAGTCGATTGGCTGAGGGAACGCTTTGCCCAGGGTATTTATAGCAAGAACATGCCAGGGATTTATTATTGATAGAGTAATCAGTGATATAATTTATCGCCGAATTCCATCGATATGAGCAGAAACAGAGGCTGTCGCTGCGCAACAGACCCAGCAGGAAGTATTCAGTGCACATAAGTAACAGTTTTTTTTTTTTAATGGGTTGTTAAACAATAAAAAATGTGGTCTTTTTTTATTGGGAATCATGTTTTAAGCCAAACATGGAGAAGCAGCATTCAGCTTCTATGAACTACAAATCTGGGACAAACGTCCAGAAAACTGCAAAACAGCTGAAACACTGACTTTCTTTAAATCAAAGCTAAAAACCCACCAGCTTAGAGTTGCTTTTGATTTGCATTGATAATTTCCATGATGGCATTTGATAAAAATGTAATGTTTATTGCTTGTTTTATAATTTATGTGAAGCAATTTGAACTGCCTTACTGCTGAAATGTGACATACAAAAAAACTTGACCTGTTCAGTTCTACTTTACCAAAACATATATTTTCTTTTCAAACATAAATTAAGAGGTCACAGAGGTTTTACTCAGTATATCAACCTCTATTTTGAAATATGTAGTTTGCATGAATTAATACAGTTTATTGAGTGGTAGTATATAAATAATGCAAAGTATATTACTGGTATACTAATAAAAAGTTCTGCATATTTTACTATTTTGTCATTTTTGCAGTGTAATGTAAAAAACAGTACTGACATCTTCAGCCTCAGCCACTCAGATCTTTATGTTGTATCTTAGAGTTTCAGATTGAAGTGACCACCTTATCAATCAACTCTAAAATAAATCAGCTGATTATGGTTTAACAATGAAACTATATATGAAAATCTAAATGGTATTTCTGTACAACTAAGGAACACAAGAATTAAAATTAAACAGATTTTTTAACTGTTTATTTCTGGTGTTTTTATTTAATTGTCATTGTTTTGTAGAAATGAGTTTACAATTTGACATTTAAATTGTTTTTTGTTTATTTTTGCAGATCATGGTTGATTTGTTACAGCAAAAAAAAAAAAAACAGGGTAAAACATCTAAGGGGGTGAATACACACATGCATGAAAACAGCATTTAAAAAGATTTTGCTGTGGTTATTACTTTAGCAGGAAAGGTACATCAAAATGATGTTTGTCAGACTCCAAATAAGAACTGGTTAAGTTTAACTTTCATTGGACATAATCTTATTAAAAGAACAAAAGCTCCCTCATGACATGCTTGTTTTATGGCGCTTTTCAAACAGACTTCAAACATAATTCTCCATCCTGTTGCTGTATTCCTGCAGGGCCTCAGAAACACAGTTTGGCCAAAACAGTGTGAACAGGACAGCTGAAGGCATAAGCATGTCTTGTTGTCTCAGCCCAGTTGTGCGCCGGTGTTCCTCCAAGCCTCATCAATCCCAGACATCTGTCTCAGTTCAACATGGACAACCCACTCACCCCTTCTCCTGCCTTCCCCACCATCCCCTTATCTCTCTGTCTTCTGTCTCCTTCTCCAGTCACACGTGAAAGCCTGTCTGACTTATGCCTGTCAAAAGAACATCCTTCAACGCGAAGACGAGAAGAGAGGAGAGACGGGGGGAGACTTCCAGATAAGGGAAATGACGACACACAAACACACACCCAAGCAGATAATGACACCCACCAGTTCCCACTGCATGGGCCAGAGCGGGTCGTTGAAGGTGAGCGACTGGTCGTCCATCCTCTCCTCAGACGGGCTGTCAGCTGGAGGCCGTTTCCTCTGGGAACCTGCAAACACAAAGATCTATGTGATACGCATGTGTGCGTGTGTGTGTGTATGTGTGTGTGGAGGGGGGGGAGTTTTCTCCTTTTCCAATATCTTGAACTTTAACTTCCGGACATCCCTGGACCTCCAACCAATGGTGAAAAGCTACACAGATTCCCTTCTCACCACTGAGGTGGAATACTGTGGGGAGATTAGCATATCATTAGCATCTAATTAGCATCTCGTTACTGCAGCGTGGCTCAGTTCACAGTCTGTGGAAGCGCCTCTGCTCACTAAGGCCTCCACATTTTTCACTGCAAAAACACAAAATCTTACCAAGTATTTCTGCTTAGTTTCTAGTGCACATTGCTTTGAAAACCTATCCTAGTACACTGGCTCAAACCTATCACACAGGACTCTGCACCCTAAAGAGCCATTTTGCTCTCAGCACAGCCAAAAAAACTTGTTTAGAGCTGCAAATGTCAAACAACCTTTTCAAAATAGACAACTTTTCAGACTTTAGAAGATTTATTGTCATTTTTTTAAGAGCCAGAATTTTATTTCCATTTTTAGATTTTAAAATAAAAATAAGTATAAAGGAGATATTTTTTATAAACAGTCAACCTAATGAGAAAGAAAAAAAAAAAGATCTAAACACATATTACTGGCACTTTTAGTGTTATTTTTGTGGAAATTCAATGCAAATACTGTAGAAAAAAATAAAAACAGTATAAAACCTGCATTTGTTATTATATCTGTATTAAAAAAATGTTAACTGGTTTCTTTTAATTAAAGTTATTAAGAGCCACTGTGGCTCTGGAGACACGGGTTGCAGACCCCTGCCATAACCCAATTTCAGTCGTATTTTAATGTCAATATGTAAAAAAATATGTAATTTTTCATCAACATTAATACCTAATTAGACCCAATGTATTTCCAGAAGTTGTGAACCATTACAGAGCAGCTAAAGTTAACTAATTAGATCATTTTAAATGCAAAAGTAAAAACAATGAAAAGAGCCTGATGATACAGATAAACATCATAAAGATTTCCATTTCTAGAAAAATGGAAATTCCTAAAGTAAAAAAGAGTCCATGAATCAAGGGGGGAGTTCATTTAAAATCAGTGTTGAAGTCGTAAGCATCATCTGTATGAACGGTAGAGAGGCTGATGTCGACAGGGACAGGCTGGAAATGAACCTTACTGGGTTTATCTTTGACTGTATTCTGCAGCTTCTCAATCATGTGTCGAAAATATGCTGTTGTTTCATACAGTTTGGGATTCAATAATTATGTCTGAAAAAGCGGCCGGTGTTGAAAATGCCCATTCGATGCGACGCCCTTGCATTCACAACGGCAGTTTAAATCCTAAAATACTTGCGCGAAACCTGAGCGGTGAAAAGTTCAATCTGGTCAAAGCGTAGAAGTGCAATTCTTATTTTCCCTCCTTCCTTTATGAGAGTCAACACACAGCTGCAGCCTTCATCCATGATCTCCTGACTGTTTCATCTTTCTGCCTCCCTCTGGTGCTTTCCTATCATCTGTCAGAGCAGAGGCTGCGCGACACGGTGAGGAAAGTTTTACACAAAGAGGCAGACAGAGAGAAGTGCTGCAGAAGGACACCCGTCGGTTTATTCTTCTGCACCAGACAGCTCCCATTTACAACTGCACACGATCCATCCGACTCCTTATGTAGACGTGGAGTGATTTAAGAACTGCAATTCAGTTCTACTCAGCTGTGTCAACTTAAATTTCATTATGTATAGTCTAGTTCAAATCACTCATATCCTCTACGTTTTAGGGGTTCGCCTATAAATCTGTCCTGAAGTTAGCTTTGTCTTACTTCAAGTGTACTAAAATATTTGCACTAGAAACTAGACCAAAACTGATTTTGTCTTTTTGCAGAGCATGTATGTACACTGCACGTTCCATTGTCTGAGTAAAATGGGTGATACTGGCTTTAATACAGGAATTTACAGTATGGATATTTGCCCAATGTAATTGCCTAGCCTCACTGTGAGGCTTGGCACACACGGGAACTTTAAGGAATTGAGGTATCATTTAATCCAAATTAGTCTGCTGCTGTATGACACTTGATTAGTGGGTCTTAAACCGAATAAAATTATATAAACTTATGAAAATCAGAGCCAGTAGTTTATGTCCTTCCGAGTGAAACTGCAATAATTTTTATAGAAGTGAAGCGCTAACTAAAGTGTGGCCAACACTACAGCGCAAACGCAATATAAAACTATTAGCATGAGGGCTAACACTAGCATAGCATATTGGGTGACTATGATGTTGACACTACCAGTATGCTGAGGGTTACAGCTATCGTGTTGAGTAACTTTAAATTACTCCATTCAGTGTTCAAATGTTAGCGTATAAGCTAACGTTAGCTAAAACGTAAGGAAGTCTTCTGCAGAGTCTTGACTTCAAGGGAAGAAACAACACGAGCATCAGTAGCCAGACTATCAAACCAGACCAACTGCAGAGAAGTAATAAAGTGTTTCTTTTTACAGCAGGTTTCATTTTTATTCAGAACTGTGACACTTCATTATGTCACATGTATGTCACACATACTTATTACATCAAGAGACAACAACTGTTGGCACAATTGTTAGAAGATGGGAGAAACTCAAGAGGACTTTCAGTTTCCCTCAAACTGGGGATCCATATAAGATCACTCCTGTTGGAGTATCAGTGATCATGACAGAGGTGACGGATCAGAAACCACTTTTAAATTGGAAAATCTTTAAAAAATTTGCGGCGTAGCAAATATTTATTTCCCCCACTATATGTCTGTACCAGAGCATTGGAAGTGCTTAGTCCTTGATCATGTCGCTTTGAGTACTTTGATTTCTTTTTCATGTATATCTATATTTTTTGTGCACCTTGCATGTGATTGGTCAGACACTCAAAGTTCAAAAGCGTATTCAGTAGTGACAGTATTGTTGCATGTGAAAGTTTGGGAAGTTGTGTGGGAGTTTGCCTTTACTGTTTGTCGTTTTCAATCATGACGGAATGATTTGGATTTTAAAGCAGGAGTCGTGTGAAATGAACCATCCATCTGCTCTATTAGGAGCATTATTTGATTATCTGTCTTTCTTTCCTTGCATCAATCTCAGTGCTTCAGCTTATGAAGTTTATTGAGTGCTGTGTCTCAGCTTACTTTATCTTGGTCACATGCCTGAGATCAACACACTGTGCTCTTTTGAACACACATTGAATTATGCTAAGCTATAATAAATCCTTTTTTTTTTTTTTTTTTTTTTTTTTTTTTTGCAAATGACTTTTGCAGTTCATTTGCACCTTTTCCTCTTTGCACACTTTATGCAAACTGGGGTGACTTTTGATTGTTAGATTTAATCTTTGCTTGGCTGAGTGTGTATTCTAATTCTCCATGCTGTACTGTAAGTTATTAATTATTCTTGTGCACACTCTCCATCATCATAACACCAAGACAGCAGAAAATGATCAACTTCACACACCCTGTCACTTGACGATCCGCGCAGATTTAATGATGAAGCTAAACATTATCAGCAGATCGGTTTTAAACATAAAAACTTGACAAAAACGGCTTGTTCCTTATTTGTGCTTGATAAAAACTGAACAACCGTGTTAATTAAATTTGTTTGGGTTCTTTCTGAACAATTAAAATAAAGAATGTAAGAATTACTCAGAGCCAAATGCAGCTGAACTAAATGCAAATCAAGAATATTGGAATACTATTTAAAAAAAAAAAGGTGTGCTATTTTTGGTCACTCGTTTCAGAAAGTGAAACTCGTAGATTATATAGACTCCACACACATACATTAGAGCATTTCATGCTTTTATTTCTTCTAAGTTTGATGACTATAGCTTATGTATAATAAAAAAAAATTTCTATAACATAAGATGTTAAGCAGAAATGTTAAGACTTCTGAAAAATGTGTTAATCTCTATGCACTCAGGACTTTGTTGGAGCTCCTTTTGCATAAATTACTGCATCAATCAATCAAGTCTATTCGAATGGCACATTTCAGCAATAAGGCAGTTCAAAGTGCTTTTTATCATAAAAATAAAAAACTATAAACAAAAAAAAAAACATACAGTCAAAATTTGAGAAAACCAGTAACAATTTTGACGAGTGCCATCCTCAAAACTATCAATACACATCAAATAAAACATAATAAAAACACATCAATGTTTCATGGCATGGAAGTGATTAGCCTGTGGTTCAGATGAGGTGTAAAGGAAGTCCACGGCATCTACATTGTTGGTTTTGATGTCTCTCATCTTCCTCTTTACGATTCTCGATAGTTTACATACTTACCTGAACAGGCCAGGTCACTGAGCCGTCTTTAGGTACCTTTGGCAGTGTGTGCCGATACAAAGTCACACTGGAAATTGAAATCAAAGTGTCTCCATACAGCAGTGTGTCAGTGGAAGGAAGCATGAAGCTCTAAAATGTCCTGGCAGTCTGCTGCGCTGACTGTGACCCCCAGAAAACCTAGTGGACCAATGACATCTAAAATTCCCACTGACTGTAAAAACTTCCCACTTGACTTAAGTCAGCATGGATTTTGTCTCTCTCCACTCTTCCTTCAGATTCTGTGACCTTGATTTCCAAATGAAATACAAACTTTACTTTCATCAAAATAAGGACACTGAACCACTGAGCAGCAGTCCAGATGTTTGTCTCCATAGCCCAGTCAAGATGCTTGTGACCTTGCCTCTGGATCAGACATACCTTGACACAAGAAATATCACATTCGTAGCCAAACTGCAGGATTCATCTGGATATAGTGGTTCTTGATATGCTGACTCCAGCCTCAGTTCACTAACTGTAAAGCTGGGAAAACATATTTACTGGATTTTGCTTGACAATCCTTTGAAGGCTGTTGCCGGTGCACATTTTCCTACCACACTTTCTGTTTCCGTTCAACATCCTCTATGTCTTTCTAATTTTTTCAGACATTGAATTTTGTGTTCTCATAAGCTGTTGGCATAATAATCAAAGCTACAAGAAATAAAGGCTTGAAATGTTTCACTCGTTTCTAAAAAAAAAAATAAAAATAAAAAAACTAGTCCAAACTTACCTTTCGTCCGAACGTAGTCTCGTCCCGTCAGGTGAACCCGCTTGTCTCTGTAATGACATCGCTGCCTCTCTACCCAGAGAACCTAAAAATCACAGAAACAAATAATTAATTTCATTTCTTTTAACTTTTTCTGTTTTTTATCACAACAAAAAAAACGATCACATCTTTCCGCGCACCACCAAGCAAACTACACTCTGATCATTCTGATCTTTTTTTTTTGTTGCTTTTTTTGTAAATAATCTGAATTTAAAACAGAAAACTACAATTGGTTCTTTTTTATTTTATTTCACTTTGACAAGAAAGGAGAGGGGAAAAAAATCCATAGTGCATGGAGAGTTGGGCAACTTTGTGAAGAAGTGTAAAAGGTACTCTTCATTTGTTCAAAGAGTGCCCACTTGCTTCTCTCCTTTTGCGGTGCCATTGTCCAGGGTTAAAAGCAACAAAAACACTCCCCATCTCCTCCACACCTCTGTCCTCTGCAGGGCACACGCATGCGCACACGCACGCCGTTCTTTCATAGTCCGCCTTCCTGTGGCTTTGATCTGATAAGAGGCCGGTCCTTGTGAAGGTGGGCGCAGTAAATCAAACGGCAGATCACACACAAACCTGCGCGCACGGGCACACGCGTGCATATGTATCACTGTCAGGCCGCCATTGTCCGCTCACACTTAAATCAGAGTGGAAGAGGTTGAAAATAAATACTACTGAGAGGCGGCTGCAGTCTTTTATGTCCTAAAAGCCTCCTGCCTTTATTCTCCCTTCATGTTCTTCAATTAGACTCAATTAACAAAAGCTAGGAGCTGGTCTTAACTACCCACGAAGGACAGCTGTTATAAGGACGCTACATACGTGACATTAAACACACAGGACAGAGGGAGGATGTGCCATGCATACAGATCGGCAGAGGGACTGAAACCACTACTTTTTCTTTTTTTTAATGTTAGCATATAATGAGCTATGTTCATTTAGGCTCTAAAATCAGTAGCATAAGTAGGTAAATCCTACAAGCAGCAAAAAGGAACAAATTTTTTCATACATTTTTAAAACACAAGGCTCACATTTCATATCCCATACAATGGGAAATGAAATGTAAACACATAACTTTGCACCATAATACACAGAAACTTTGTGATATTTAATCTTTAGGCTGATGATGCCTGCAGTTTAGTGGTCACATTTTACACATTGTTAAAGCTTCACAAAACATAAGGCAAGTTTTAATTTCTTTTTTTTTTTTTCGCAATATATATCTTTGGCCTTAAAGCTGCAATGTGTAACTTTTATAAAAACTATATATTTTTTACATATTTGCTTAAATTGTCACTATGTCATGATGGTATGGTATTACACAGATAATCTGTGAAAACAATTTAGCTCTTCTTCCTTCTCCCAGTGCTAGAAACAACCAATCAGAGCAGAGCCAGGAGGCGGGTCTTTATGCCGTCAACAACAATCTTGTCTGGAGCTGCTAATCCCCGTCCCCCTCATCCCTCTTCTGATCTCTGCTACAGATCATGTTGTGAATGCTAAGGCTAGTTAGCATAGCCACCAATGACAGTGAATAAACAGTTTTCCTGTAACACTAAGTTGTTTCTCCACCATTAGCACATTTTCCAGCAAGTATATGAGGTTGATTGACAGCACTAAGACCCTCCTCCTGGCTCTGATTGTTTTGTTTTTTTTTTTCCGGTTGGGAGCGATGCATTTCTTCAGATGGCAGTAGCAGCTCAAGGAGGAGTTAGATGTTTTCACAGATTATCTGTCTCATAACGTACTGTCACGACATGGTGAATGTTTAAAAAATATATCTAAACACATATTCTGGATAAAAGTTGCATACTGCAGCTTCAATGTCACTTTTAAAAGTAAAAAGGGGAAGCTTGTTAGCTTAAGGTAGTGGTTCCCAAACTTTTTCTCCTGGGCTTCCAAACTATCTTGGAATAGGTGCTGTATTGATATTAGCTAGTCATCTTGTAGCTAACATTACCTGTATCCAACAGCTTTACTCAACTCAGTCGGTTAGTTTGGGGGAAAACTGTGAAAAGTTCTTTGCGTTTTTGCTGGTTTGCTGCCGTGATCCTAACACACCCGCGTAGCTCTGTACAGCAGCAGCAGGTCTCCTTCACTGCCCAGCGCGAGCGTCGTAGCGCTCATGTTGCGTTTAAAGGCGGCTCGGAAAAACAGGTTACAACATGTTAACAACGGATTAAACAGTTTTAACTGCTGATAAAAGTGANAGAGGACACAGATATGGGAAGTGTGGAAGCCCCTACTGTATCAAATTGACAGAGGAATAACAGAGTTGGCCATTCTAAGGTAAAAACCCAGCGCATACAGCATCCATGAGCTGTTTTGTTTTTGTTTGTTTTTTCCCCCCATCCAGACAGCTTCCTCCCCTGCAATGGCACGGCGCCCCCCCCTACGGGGCATGCCCCACAGTTTGGGAACCTCTGGCTTAAAGTCATCATCTGAACTGTGAAATATGAGGGGGTTTTGGGTGTGGTCTGCTGCAAGAGAGAGTGGTGGACTTCACAAAATGGATGACATCATGGGAAAAAAAGATCCTCCAAACAAATCTGATAAGTTGCCTCGTACCTTATGTGATGTCACCAGAGAAATAGAAGCTCACTATCTTATATATTGATTCAATAATTCAACACAAAGTAGCAAAACAAATATTGTTTGTTCTACAGCAGAGAAGGAATATCTAATTCGTTTATTTGACCGAAAATTCTGGCAGGTAGCTTTGAACATAAAAAATACATTAAACCTCCACACAGATTTACATAATGATAGATAAACAATAATGTCAGAGGGTGTGTGTGTGTGTTTGCATGCATCAGTGTCTGTCCCAAATGCCTTGTTAAAGCCCTCCAGCCCCTCCTCTTGAGAACCAGCCAGGACAAGCTGATCAATACACATGATAGGGAGCTAATCGCTCTCTGTCAAACCAGGCCCTACCAGCTACTAATGGCACATGCTCAGCAAGGAATGGATGCGCGATTGTGTGTGTGAGCATGAATTGACCTTAACAGCACATTGAGCTCTCTTCGGGGACTTTTGCTCAAGGTTAGACTCGGGGGAGAAGGTGCAATTGACAACACTGTCTGTGACACTGACCCCAGTGCCATCAGGACATTCATCATCCAACTGTCACACATGCACACGCACACAGTGCTGACATACAAATACACACCGAATAAATCCAGCACAGAGTTTATATGATGCAATGGCAGAAAATAAACAAAAGGCACATCAATGAAAAGAGCACGAAGGGCCTTTTTATTTATGCTGTTAAATGAACTGATTGCAACTTGAAGGTGCAGTTTGGGGTAAAGCCATGTTTTACATGGGTCTGAACGTCGAGCAGCAATTTCTATTCACTTTTGTGTTGAACATTGCATGTGTACAGGGATGAAGTGTGTGGAATTTACCTTATTTATTATGTCACACTCTCAATTCACTTTTATCCATACTTAATAATCAAATGATGAAAATCAGATGCTCTGAAGTAAGAAAGTGGAATTCAGTGAGACAGTTTGCTTCTAATGGCTAATCATATGCAACAAGGAGTGTTTGTTTTTTTAAAGTAACTGGTTTGTTCCTTTTGGTCTGTTTTTATAGCTACACACTTACAGACATGTCACGATGTTAAGACAAAAGGGCAGCTATGATTATCCCATTTAAAGTCAAAAGCTGATGTTCCCACATATTTCCTCTACAAAAAGCTATTTGTTCACTTTTAAACCTGCTAGCCTGGAAGCCACACGGCTTATTCTCACAGAGTTCAACTGCGTCAGCACATTTGCCCTGATGTTATGGCTTCTGATTCTTTTTTCAAAATCATTGATCAGTTGGTTATCTGGAACATAATGCTGTCAAATATACAGTTCTATCAATAAAGGTGAGATTTTACTGTAAACAGAATGTCTGCACAGCATAGCATAGCACAGCACAGTGCTGTATTAAGTAATGTCACAACTTACTGCCATACGTTTTTTTAGCACTCATCAATTCAGCAGCAGTATAAAACTGTAAGGTTTCAGAGTTGTGACTCTCAATCAATGGAAGTTATGTAAAAAATAAAATAAAATAAAATAAAATAAAATAAAATAAACATCTGTGACATTTTGGTTTAGCAGGAAATCTCACTGCATACACTACAGCCTCGGATAGGAAGGCGAAGCTGAAGCACTTTATATAGGGAAATGCAACTAATCAAACACAAGTGATTTTAAGATTGATGCAAATTTTAAAATACAAGTTTTGCTAAGTTGAATATGGGAACAAGAAAAAAACAGCGACTGACTCCCAATTGTTTATAAAATATCAGTTTCTGACAGCAGCACAGATCGACGTTCAGGAAGAGGAAGAAACGAGACCATAATATTGAGCATGAGTATATATGAGCACAAATATGTCTGTATAGTTGACGTCATATTCTGTGCTACCAGAGAAAGAAAAGTGTGGAAATGTGTGTGTGTGTGTGTGTGTGTGTGTGTGTGTGTGTGTGTGTGTGTGTGTGTGTGTGTGTGTGTTTTTCTGTTGTCTCACTATGAATGAGTGGACGTGGTGCGTGGCAGGCAGCTGCAGCAGCCTGATAGCCGAGCTGAGCTGCCCAGTCATCAGCACTGACATTTTGGGCTCCGCCACCCGCTTCACGGCCCCACGGGAACGCCGTGGCAATTGCATCTGTGGTGGTGGTGGTGGACGCGTCTCCCACCCTCGCTTGCCAAGCCCCACCCCACCCCTGAGCCCGTCAATCTCCGCGCCGCGCTTCCCGCGAGACCCGGCCTGAACTCAGAGCTGACCAGGCAACTCGGGCAGCGGCGAACGCTGCAAATGACCCACCGTCGCTGGTGTAACGATTGTTATCCGCCTCTCCCACCAGCCTCTTTATTTAATCTTTCATCTCTCCGTCAAGACTGAAAACCTCAACCGCAGAGAGGAAAAAAATTACAGAGGACAGAGTTTGTGTGTGTTACTGACAGTAAAAAATAAAAGAGCGTGAGCTCTACAGAGGGAAGGGAGGAGGGTGTGGAGCTGAAAAGAGTGAAAGAGAGGAAACAGATAACAGACAGATACACTCTGGCCCCTCCTTGAGCCTTCTTTCAGGGCACCCCTTACCCCTCTCTCCCTTCTTCCCCTTCCTCTCTCTCCTCACGCCCCTCTTGGGCCCTCTGGTGTTGTTGCTCACTCCATTGTGTCAGCCTTCAGAAGTGCTCAGTTTGAGTGGCAGGCCGTCACAGATCAGTTCCCAGCTAAAGCAGCCCAGCAGGCCAGGGTGACGGGCCAGGAAGGGATCTAAGTGGGGTTTATCAGCGCTTCTTAACGCCTCTCCGGCTCCCTGACACAAAAGAGAGGGGGTATTAAACATCTAAAGCAAACCAAAAGGCGTGAAAGCTCCTTATAGGGCCGCGGGATTGAGGATGTGACTGGAGTCTAAAAATAAAAAATAAAAAAAAAGTAAGAGAGGGAAACACACACACACACACACACGTACAGAGACACACGACTCAATAGCGAGGAGGCACTGAGGGAAAACTCAAATGTTTTTATTCTGTGTAAATGGATAAGTAGGTGGAGGGGAGAAAGAAAACCAAGCAAAAGAAAACTAGCTGAACAATGTTTTCTACCTCGCTGCCTGCAAGAAACGAATCCCATCCACAAAGCCGAGACGCTAAGCAATGGTAAATTATTGAAATTATTTCGAAAAGTTAGGAAAAATTAAATTGTTCTGCCTTTAAGAAGAAGAAATCAGAAAATCAAGATAATCAGAAAATCGTCATTGTTAGATTTCAACTCTCCTTTTGAAATAATTAAGAACACTTTAAAGCCTACTATCTACATTTCTTCATGCAATTTGTGATTTTTCAATTTCCTTTTTAACCAATCTTTTCACAGTTGTTTCTAAAAAAAGGGGTGGGGGGAAAAATCCCTTATTTCCTACAGAACGATCAAAAAAGACTAGTCAAATGTAACACGTCTTCGTCTGATAATTAAATCCTCACACTTTGGATCAATAGTACGGCTCGCATGTTTTCACCTAAAGGTTAACACAGTCTTCGAGGCACCTAGAACTGTAATACCCCCATAACATCTCCAATAACCCCAACAAAGGTAATATCATATTAAGATTCTGCTGAAGGATAATTCACACAGTAAGCTAAAGTAAAAAACTGGTCTACTTAGCCAACGCTTCAGATTGTAATTTGTGTGGATATAAATTGGAGGACATTACAGAACCATCTGGTCATGGATGCTGTTGTATTAAAAAAAAAAGATGAAACGAAGGGCTTTGTGTGGAACATTGTGTCCTGCCAACTCTTAGAAGTACATATGTTACTTCTAATGCCCTCCTGTTTTGAATAGTGCATGCATGTTGGGACCAGGGGTGTGTGTTCACAGAGCTTTGACGTCCAGTCAAGTCACGTTTATATGTGTAGCCCATTTCGGTAATAAGGCAGTCCAAAGTGCTTTACATCATAAAAACATCATTTATGAATTGATTAAATGAGCAATAACCATTCTATTTTGTCAAATTCCATCATGTGAACATCTCTTTTTTCAACTGTTTCTTTCAGAGTCTCTTAGTGGGTCAGATAATTATTATCAAAAAGTACAGCAAGTCTTTATAGCATCTGTGACAATGACTCTGATATCCAGAATCAAATCTGAATGCCCATCAAGCAAACACTCCACCGTGTCCTTTGGGCTATACAAACTGACACAGTGGCTGATGTTGAGATCCTATTTAACTTCTCTCCTACTTTAAGAATGTTTTCACGCCTGAGGCGTTTAGTCGGTTTAAAAAAGTTGGTTTGTTTCCCGCATTGGAGTCGTTCATTTGTGTAGATGTGAACACAGCAGGCGCGGAGCTATAGGGGGGCCGAATGGGGGCCCGGGCCTGGAGGTGCCAGGGAGGGAGGAATGGTTTCAAGTCATTGAAATATGTGATTATAGACAGAGAAAGTGCGCCCTCGCCTGTTGAGAAGGGTGTATTTAATGTTAAATACACCCCCCCACCTCCCGCTCAACAGTTTCAGTTTCACTCCACGTAAGGGGCCCGGTGAAAACCCCTTGAATAGGGGCCCGGTGATTGGTTAGGGGCCCGGTGATTAGCCCCGCCCCCCGGCCCGACGCTGACTTGTTCCGCTAGTGGAACACAGCAATGTCACTAAGATACGGGCCAAAACAACCATACCAACACCGCTTAGAGAACATGGTCTCGGTACGATTCCAAACAAACTCTAGAGAAGTTTGTTTATGGTTTGAGGGTGATTTGACTTTGAGCCAACAGCTGTTAGGTGTTTGGTGCTAGCTTGCGCCAAATGCCTTCTGAAGGGACAGGTATACGTTGCATTGTGGGACATTGCAAACACACTAAGAAACACATGTTGTGCATCTTTTTTTTAAAAGACTAAGGTTTTACCTGGAACACATTGTTAAGTTTAAATCTTCTATGTTTAGAGAGAATGAAAAGCTACATTTTAAGTTAGCTTTTCACCTAGCTTAGAACACAGCATCTGCTTCCTATATTTACAATTAGCACTCCTAGCCTAGACCTATGCGGCAATAAACAGCCTGCTCTTTGTGATTTGCTTACAATTTTCAGTGAGTGAAAGAAAACCGAACTGCCTGAAAAGCATGTTAGCAAAATCATCAACTGATTTGGACCAAAGTAAATGAACTACAGGTGTGAAAACTCCAAGAAACCATGAAGGTGCCAGCTAAGTAAATATATCTTTATCACACATCTGTTAATTAGTGTATGTTAAAGAAAAGGTAGGTGGATGCTCCAACTGAATATATTAAATAAATGTAATATATTAAATTTAATATTTAATAAAAATGCAGTAGTTGTGGCTTTACAGGTGTTTGTTTGTTTGTTTGTTTGTTTGTTTGTTTGTTTGTTTGTTTGTTTGTTTTGTGTTATGGAGGCCAAAAGGCTAACAAATAAAAACATTAGTAATTTTAAGGGTAATCCAAATTCTGCATGTAAATAAGCTTTAGAAAGAGGAAAAACTTCCAAGTAGCTCTAACTTAACCATTGTCGGTGCTGGCATTCTTGTTGCTGTTGGCTGTTGCGTTTCATAAATAAGAAATTTGAATTCACTAAGCAGAATAAGAAAAGAAGTAAGGGAAAAAATCCAATCTCAGGCCTGATGCATGTTGCAGCAAAAGATTTACTGTATGTGCGTATTAAGTGTGTAATACACCAGCGGGGGCCAGTTTGCGTATGTTAGAGGCTGGTGGGGGGCTTCCACCGGAGACATTTTGGAAAAGGTCAGTGCGGAGTTCAATCAAAGACATGCTTGTGCATTTTTAGACTGAAACTGCATGAGGTATGATATGGACAGATCAGATCAGAGAACACTGAATGGAGGCAACTATCCAAGTCAGTAAGACAGAGAAGGAGAAAGGAAACCCTAATGAAGGAAGATATGGTACATGATATAGCTATGTGACATAATTAGGACAGATGTCTTCAGCTATGTTATAAATATCTGAAATAGAAATTAATTTGATGCACTTAATCAACAAAAACAGTGTTTTACTTATTAAACAAAAGATCTGTTACAAACTGTAACTTGAAATAGCGCTATGAAAAGATAAAGTAGATGAAATGAGAGATGCAGCTAATATACTGTATACACAGCAAAACAGCAAAAATTTATAATTTTCTAAGGCAATTTGCCACTAAATACATTAGGTCAGTGATTCTTGAGAATAGGGACAAAACAGGTCCTATGGATAAAGCACCAAACTTGAATAAAATATACACAAAATATAATTTTTTTCAAATATCTGACTCAACTAACCTGGGTCATGTGAGCGCAACAATATATATTTTCCTGGTGTTTGCTGAATATTTCTTTATTTTAAACATTGTAGTCGGTGGATGATGCCTGTAAAATCCCTTGTCCCGGAGCAGAACTCAATATAATAGTTTAAAACAATTAAAGAAATACTAAAATTATGCATTATGACAATTAAGTATATAAATAATTATAAAAGTATCAATAAATTGAATTAAAAATAATTTTTAGATTTTTCCAACTCCGTTGAAATTTGTCCCTAGTTTTTGTCAACACCGTCAGACATGAAAAGAATGTAAAAAAAAAAATCAGGCATTATTGGGGGGCACCAGAACTTCTGAGGACCCCATGATGTTGTCTTTTATCTTCCTTTGCTAAGAGGGCTAGTTAGCTCTGGTTAGCTTATGCTATTCTCCAGTTTTTTCTTCTGTTTTATTCCTAAGTTGCTTGTCACAACCATGATATGTCAATACCATAACTGACAATTTACAAAACTTTGATGAAATTTTGCGAAATAAAAGCTTAATTTTGGTAAACTGTAAAGATTTCATGGACCTGACGAGCTACAATATGGCCTCCTTCAGAATAACATCATATAAATTGAGGTAGTTTGGCTTTTTTTCAACTCCATCAGTTTTTCTGACTCTTTCAGTGAAATTGTTGTCAAATCTCACTTAAATGTGCAATTAATTCATTTTAATGTATTTTACATGAATTGCATTACTTCACATGTATCAAGTTTTTCATTTTACTCACTAGTTTGTCACCACCTTCAGTTCTGTGTCAACTCCATCAACTCCGTCAGATGGACTTTTTGTTGTTTTTTGTTTTAAATAATATTTCTATCGTTTCTTGAGAAGCATTTGTCTGTAAAATGAGTAAAAATATCACTAATAGTGTATTTTAACAATCATTTTATATTTATTTTTGTCAGATGGTGATGACAAAGTTCTGGGTCAGGTCAATTAAAAATGTAATTTTTTAAAAATGTTGCAACTGGGAGCCTGTACCTTAGCATCTTTACAGTTCCTAAACATTATTTGTCATATTTGCATACATAAGGTTGAGAAATAAAAAAAAAATATGGGAAAATTAAAACCCATTTTGTCCCTATTCTCAAGAATCACATTTACCAGAAGGAATTACAAGAAAAAAAGTTGTTGTAAGAAACAAGCTTGT
>NW_015113043.1:178469-211683 GCF_001443285.1 Poecilia latipinna
AATGTTGCAACTGGGAGCCTGTACCTTAGCATCTTTACATTTCCTAAACATTATTATATTTTCATACATAAGGTTGAGAAATAATAAAAAAATAAATAAATATGGGAAAATTAAAACCCATTTTGTCCTTATTCTCATCAAGAATCACTGAGGTGTTTAATCTATGTTATTGATTTAGTTTATGTATATAGCAAAATAAAAAGTTTTTGATTGGCATAGATTATCAGATATTTGTGATAATCAAAATGTTCTACTGTGTTTTCTGTTATAAGTTGAAAAACTTAGATAATGAGTGACACTGTTGTGTAAATACTCCAATAGCAATGTCAACTATGTCAAGTTAAGTTTTAACCTGAGGTTGCAGAATGCCGAAGTTCTTCATAAATTCAACCAAAAATTTAAATAAGCAAAAAGTTTACTTAAACAAGCAAACAGAGCCTAACATTAGTGTCTCTATTTCATTTGCAGGTTTGCAGAAGAATTAAACTACTGGTACAAGGAAAATTTTGACTAAATCATTTTTATTTATCTGCTGATAATCTACTCTTTTCTTTAGAGGGAATCTTTCCCCCCAAGAAATGTGAAGAAGTAAAACTCATTCCACTCCGAAAAGTGCATTTTTTCCAACCTCATTGTAAAATTTGGCTTTGTTTTAAAGCCTTAAAAATTAAACAGGATAATGAAATCTACATTTATAAAGCACATATTCACATCTACTCAGACTTAAGGATCTTAAATAAAATCACAAAAAAATAATGCTTAGTAGCTCCAAATATAAAACTATTTGATCTGAATAACGGTGAAATTCCTATTAGAAAGATATAAAAGCTTAAGAACAGCGGGCAGGAAAAGCTCAACGTATTTGCATCCACAGCCGTATTTGTGCAATCTATTAATTTACAACTCATTAGAAAATGTGGAACATTTTCATTTTAACCTAAGTTATGAAAGTAGAAAAGTAATTAAAGTAACAGTTTAATGAAATCATGAACCATACATAGAGTCACTGGAGATTATGCATAAATTACTTCAATTAATCACATGCACACTGATCCAGATGATAACTCTAAATCAGAGTTAGGAATATTCCTTTCTTTATTTTCTGCTCTTTTTGCTGTTTGTATTTGCATGCCTGTTCGAGTGTGTGTGAGTATGCCCACGTGTGTATATATATGTGTGTGTGTGTGTGTGTGTGTGTGTGTGTGTGTGTGTGTGTGTGTGTGTGTGTGTGTGTGTGTGTGTGTGTGAAGTTGATTTGTGCTTTGTGTGTTGTGTGACTGAAGGGGAACATGATGGGGAAGAGTCCAAAGGTCTGGTGCGCCCTGGAGAACGTGCGTGGCCAGAGCCACATCTCAGACCCTTCCCCTCATCCTGCCTCCTTCGCCCCGCGCTGTCACGGGATATCTCCGAGGGTGACGGTTTCCCTGGCAACTACAGCCCGGTCAGGAGGCTGCATTGTGCGTTCAGCCGGTGATGCAGAACGCTCTGCTGAAGGTGGGGTACGCTAAGTGATAGCGGGTGGTGCAAAGGGGGACAAGAGTAGGGGGGGGGGGAGAACATGAGCATGCTTTTGTGCACCTCTCGCCATATAATGTTTAACGTTCTCCTTCTAATCAACACTAGACCTCGATTAGAAGACTAGTGACAGCCAAATGAAGTTTCATTTGCATACACATGCTGGGTGAAATCAGAACTGATGCCAGTGTGTGAATCTGTTTGACACAGCCAGGACAGGCTACTAGTAGTCTGCTAGCAGCTGCTTTTGATAGAGACGATTGTGTTTACCACCCAGGGCGCCTTTGTGTCAATGGGTGGCAGGAGGAATTGGAAGCTGAGATAAATGTTGTTTTTATTATTATTAATTATTTTTAGAGAGTCAATAGGGATTGGGCTCCCCCTGTGTTTGGTCAAAGAAAATATAATCCTACATTGTTGCTGGTAAATGATTTGAGATTCCTATTTGGTTCAAAATGAAAATGTGGTTTTATTGTTCCTGAAGTAATCTGGATTACAACTGAGCTGCTCTTGTTAAATTAATATTTCTGAAAACACGAATATGTTCTCGTCGCAAATATAAATAAGTAAATAAAGCTGGGCTGTTCTTGGCAGCACTGTTGCCGTATACAGCAAGAAGATCCTGCGTAAACTGGAAACAGAGAACAGGTGATCCAACTTAAAATATAATTTGATCACAAGTAATCAAGTTAACCCTATTAAGTTGTCAGGTTAAAACATAAAGGAAGTTAGACAAACTTAATTAATTTACCTGTGACCAATTCGTACCAGTTTTTAAGTTGGAGCTGCATTTTCTGTTTTCACTGTGCAAATACTAGCCTGGGATCTTTCTTTCAATATGGGGATCGATTTGATATTAATAACTGTACCGGTCTGCTATTGAAGAAAATTCTAGATCAGGTATCAGATGACTATGTGCCCGGGCATATCTGTTTAATCTAATTCTATGCTTTGTGCTCTGAGTGAAGTCATGCTTTATATTTATTTTACATTATATTTAGTATTCCTAATTGCACTTTCTGAACCAGTTTAAAAGTTTGTTGCATTTTATTTTTTACTTGTTTGACCAAGGTAGTCAACCTATGGTTTTTGTCAGTTTTGCTTTCTTTATTCTATACTACTGTGAAGCTATACACAATAGCTTCACGTCATGTGAAGTTATACACAATAGCTTCACAGTAGTATAGCTTCTACTGCTGCAGAGTTACCAAATAATTTCTAATTCAGTACATTTATGTCTGTGTTTTAAAAAAGAAAACATTTCAAGTCAATTCAGCACTGTTTTTCTGTATCGGATCGGTACCAGCCGATACTGAACTTTAGATATCTGTACTGGTATCAGAAAAAGAAAAAAGTGGATCGGTGCAGACCTAAACTTTCTGCATGGAGTTTGCAGGTTTTTCATGTGCGTGCGTTGGTTTTCTCCAGGTACTCAGGCTTCCTGACATAGTTCAAAAACACGACTGTTGGGTTAACTGGTTACTCTAAATCGCCCCCTGGGTGTGATATTTGCATGCATGGTAGTTTGTCTTCTGTGTTACCCTGTAATGGACTGATGACCTGGGGCGCCACTCACCCAATGACCACTGGAGATAGGCACCAGGCCCCCTGTGACCGTGCATGGACAAGCCGCTATAGATTCATGGACAAACACGAACTTCTGGTGCTTTTTTTTTTGTATTAAGGCAAAATTAAACTGAACCAAACCTGGAATAAATTTTTACATTGCTTACATATTTATTAAAACACACTTCGGATTAAAACCTGTCTGTTTTCTCACATAGTCAGAACACAGGAGGAGATTCTCATCCAGGGTGACGAAAACAAGAACCACTGCTCTACACATCTGTTTAATTCTTCATTTTGAAGGGATTATGTCGCTACACAGTATACAGTAAGTATCTACCCCAGACACAAACACTTACCCCTGCTGCAGACCGAAGTCTCCCCTCAAAGGTGACTCTATCAGAGCGCCCCCTGCTGTCCCTCAGGGTGTACAGGCCCTCCAGGCTGCCGACCTGCCAGGAAGAAAAAAAGAACACGCTGTTAAGCTAAACTCCTAGCTAAACTACTGCGTGAGAATTGAAGCAACATTTGCTGTGTTCCATACTTCTTAAGTCAGAATTAGCGGAAAATGACATTGATAATAATATCTGTTTGTGGAAAAGATGTAAGAATTTTTTTTTTGTTTGTTTGTAAAATCACAACATAGCACTCGTCGATACCGACACGTCGTATTCAGCCTTAATCACCCTCGTGACCCGTCGCGCTACCTGACTGCGCTGTACCCCCTCCCCCACCGGCCTCCACCCTCGGCCACCTGTCCTGTGTGTGTCGGGGTAGGGGGGGGTCCGAGAGAGTGGTGGGCCGAAATCAAATAGCCCAGAGTTTATCTAACCTTATCCCAGGCTTTTCATTTCCAAGCCTTATAAACTCAATCGTATTGACCGCCTGGGAGAGTTAGAACTAACTAAGTGAAATCTACTCGGCAGCAATTGTGTGCCGGGGCGCATGTTGTGCGTCTCCGCGGCGAATGTGTGTGTGTGCGCGCGCGCGGCTCGCTGATTCTATCTTCCTTCGCTTTCATTCTCTCTATTCTCTGTCCCCGAGGTGCATCAGGGCTGAGACTGCCGAGTAAATTGTCCCAAATTGAGTTCCCTCTTGCCGGCAGATACAGGCCACATCCCGACCGTTTAGAACGAGCCAGAGAAAGAAGAGGAAAGAGCGAGAGAGAGAGAGAGAGAGAGAGAGAGAGAGAAAACAATCACAGCACACATCACTCGCTTGAAAAATTTCTATCTAATTTCTTTCCTTGGCTTTCTTTCTATTCACCCTCCCTGACTCTCCTTCTTCTTCTCTGCAGTACTGATTTCCCTGCTGCCTTTCTGTCTTCTTGCAGCACATTATTCTTCTGTCTCTCAGTCTTTATATCACTCCCTCTGTGTCTTCTCTTGTCTTTGTCTGCTGCCACAGATGTACATCCGTCTTTTCTCGCTCAGCTTGGTTTTTTCTTCCCCTTTGATGCCTGGTCTCCTTACTCCATCTTTTCTTTTTCTTTTTTTTCCCCTGTCCTCTCTCCTTCAAACCCTGCTACCTTTCTCCCAACAATAATTTCTCTACGCCTTTTTTCTCTCACCTCAGTTTCAATCCCTCCTTTGCCTTCTCATTCCTCTCTCTATGGATGGCTGTACCCGGTGACACAGTACCCATCAGCACAGACGTCCTGGGTGGAGGAGTCTGGCTCTGACAATAATCACACAGCAAGTTTATAACACTGGCAGCCCAGCTGAGTAGAGCTGAACTGAGCACACACGACTCCCATGATGCCAGCACACTCCATTTAACTCGGCAGGGGGGCTGCAGGCTGGCTGGGGTGGGAATGAAGCATGAGACAGATATGGGGATGCCTACGTGTGCGCGTGTGTGTGTGAGTGTGTGTGTTTTTTTTTCTCTTCTGGTTGGGGGGGGGGGCTTATGCTGGAGCAGTGTCTGAAGACAGATATGGAAACAGGATCTGGAAGGATGGTTATAGCTGATACTGCAGCTGCCGGGGGATGAAGGATTTGGGAGTTTTAGGTATAAGACGAAACTCATTCCGTAAGTAGACACTCCCATCCAGCAAAAACTTCAATAGAAAAGTCCTGGCAGAAAAAAAAACACTGACATATGTAAGATTAAACAGTCCTTCCACGACAAACTTTAAGACATGTGATTAACATATTTAAGGCCAATCTTCATTTTAAAAAAAAAACTAATTTAAGACATTTTAAGGCCTTCGTTTGTGATACATGAATTTAAGACTTTTTAAGATCGTTTTAATGCCACCCCGAGTGAATTTTAAGACTGAAAAAAACCATAAATACAGGAGACGGTTGGGAAGTCCTACTGTATGACAGTCAAGCATAGCAAACTAGCAAAATTTCTGGGGTCTGTTTGTGGCTCTTGGCAGCAACTTGGTGTTTCTCACACTGTATACAAAACTCTTTGCACAGTATGCGCCTTGAACCATATGGGTTGGCAACAGAAAAGAGCCAGTGGGGAAACCGAACATCATCCATCCAAGTGGCGATCAATTTCTACTTGTGATAGAAGCAAGACAGCTAGCTACAGCTAGCCCGGGCATATCGGCAGCTAGCCAGGGCATATCGGCAGCTAGCTAGCTAGCTAGCTAACAGGATCGAGATATCTGACTCAAACTTTTGCTTGAGAGAAAAGTCCTGCTGGAATTTTGTTAGTTTGACTGATTGCTTAGTTTGTTCACTGCTAGTTCCAGTACGTATGGAACTAGCAGCTAGCCAACTAGTCAAATGTTGTCTCATTTTTTTTAAGTGAATTGTCATTTGTTTAGCAGGTTTTCAGTTTTGACAACAAAAATACACCCAGGTACATTGTAGCTACAGCAATGGAAAGACAGCCACTGCACAAGTAAAACAAAAAAAAAACCAAATGCACATGCATACTTTCAGAAAATTCAGCTATAAAGATTAGAGAGCTATTTCAAACACATCAAAAAGAAATGCATGCATGCACATGCGCACACATTCAGTAAATCTATATATTTTTGCACCCATCAGAGCAGATTGGCAACAAAACAATATGAGGCCAATCAGGAGACCATTGGTGTGGTTCTCCGTTTGCTAATGAAGGCACTTTGAGAAGGTAATCTAATTCACCAGCCGCAATTAAGACTGGTGAGCGCCTTGTCACTATCAATTATCCACTCTTTCACTCATGTTCTCCAGCGCGGACGCTGAGCTTGCCTGACACACAGTACTGTTGGACAAATCCACCCAATCTGCCAGCCACTAATCATGGGAACACTAATCATGAAAGTGTTCAAACACACACATGCATGTTGAATGCTTCAACAGTTCCACAATGGACTAGGTAAGCTTGGCCTGATTTCACTATTCTTCTTGGCGAGACCACATAGATGGCGAAGATAGGAGGGAGTTTGGATATCAATGTATATAGAAATCGAAATGATTACCTTATAAACCTATCTGATATATGGAAAATGTTTTCCATATATATGTTAAATATAACAGGCTACAAAAATTTGTGAAGTGACTCCCAGTTATTTATTTGGATATAAATAGTTGTCAAGTGTTTCCAAACTAATACACTGAACTGTAAAAAGGATTTAACCTTTAAGGGGTGGTATCATGTGAAATTGACTATTTAACTATTGAGCTTTCCTCATCAGAAACATAACTGGAGTGTTGCCTTGATTCTTTCATGCACATTTGAGAAATCCTTTAATCTCCTGTGGCAACCATTCAGCTGTGTGGAACACCTGGATGGACCTAGCAACTCCTTCTAGACGAAGCTCCTCCTCAGAGCTGCAGTTTCCAAGCTTTTGCACTTTCGCCTCACAGAGCAGTCCTCTCAGCTCCTTCAGACTAGCCAGAAGCAATTAGCAAACACCTGGTGGAACTGCACATCTGCTGAATTCATTATACCAGCCACTTCTCTGTGCCAAAGGGTTAATAGAGGAGCCATGTTGTGATGACTTCCTGAAGTTTGGTGACTACTGTTTCTGATGTTTAAGGCAGCTGTTTGTTGTTGTTTTTTACATATGTATTTCAATATTCACAAATTGCATAACAAATGTCTGCAGCTGCACAACCCTTAATTATTCATTAACTTTGTTTCACAAAGCCATGAGGTGAATTTATGAGTACAAAATATTTTTTGCCCAAATTAGGGTTATTCTGGTTTCATTTCAGCTCAAGGGTCTGTAATCTAAAGAGCATTTTGCCTCCAGTCCAGCTAAATAAAACTCATTTACATCCTGTTATATTATGACCTGTTGAAAAGAGACTGCTTTGATTTTTGATAAATATCTACTGCTGAAAATTTGTTGCACTTTTTGAACAACAATTTCTGTTTTTTTAACTGAAATAAAACGTAACATTATTGCAAAAGCAGGCATGGATAATTTTTGTTTTGTCTGGACTGTTGATGTTGGTGGAAAGATGTAAAAATTAAAAAGAAAGCTCATAGTTTCCAACCTAATGGTAAGAAAAATAGATCTAAAAATATATTCCTGGTAATTTTAGTATCATTATGTTGTGGAAATTCAACAAAATTGTATTAAATCTATATTTAAAAGCTTTTGTGGGTTGCAGATTCCTGTAGCTCCTTGTAACAATCAATATTCACACCAGTCTTTCTCATTTAGTGTCCGCAAGAGCTGAGTAGCACGCTGTCGAAAAGAAAACACAACAAAAACACAGCAACACAAACAGGGAATTGATGGAGGAAGCATAACGTGTAGCCAAAAACAAACACAGACATCCAGAGTCATTGAAGCAGTGTGTGAAAGCTGTTTGAGATGGTCCACCCTATGGAGAAAACAGCAGCATGTGTGTCTGCTAACAGCCCCACAGGGATCGAGGGCTCCACAGGCTCTGCTATGGAAAAGCAGGAAACAGTGGAGGGAAGGGGGCTGGATGACGGAGGGCTATGCTAGGGGTTAAACGAGGTGAGCCGTTAAGCTTTGTTAGTTACAGTATTGGCAGGGGATGTAGCCACGGAGAAGGGCTGGGCTCCGAGTTCAACAGTCCATCTTAAAGTAAAAAAGAATAAAGTTATAGGAGCTCTTAAATGAGCTATAAAACCATTTATCTCTTGTAGTTTGGGAATGAATTGCAAAAGAGTTATAATGTAGTATAATTTTATAAGAAAAGAGGCATTATTTTACAAATGTGCAATTGGATTGCACATTTGCAGCCCAGTATAGAACAGTTATCTGGTTCTATAGTGGTCATATAGAACCAGGGGATACTTTATGAGTTATGCTTCCTCCATCAATTCCCTGGCCTGGAAAAGTAGTCGTACACATTGAATTTTTCACAAGTCATAAATTGAATCTATTTTACTGTGGTAAACCACAGCAAAATGTAGAAGGACGATGAAACATGGTTCCACCAAACAGAAAAGAAAAAAAATCTAAAACGGGGCAGTGTTAATTTGTATTTAGTTCCCCTTAGTCCATACTTTGTAGAACCAAGTATTCAGTCGTAGCGGGGGGTGTTTGTTTTGTGGCTTCCAGTATGTGAATATGCTGGAAGGTGAACCTGCCATAATGGCAGGAATGGACATACAAAACATAGAAACATTTTGTATGTCAACATTTGTACTGCACCTAAGAAGCAACACAACGTGATGTTTACGTAATTTCCCACTTTTCTCTTTCATCTCCAGATGCATTGTGTGTGTGTGTGTGTGTGTGTGTGTGTGTGTGTGTGTGTGTGTGTGTGTGTGTGTGTGCGCGCGCGTGTGTGTGTGTGCGTGTTTGTGCGATTCACGCGTTTCTTCCTTCTCTTGTCCACCATTGTCTTTTATCTTCTTTATCTATCTGTTTCCCTCTCTCTCCATTTCAATATTGAAGAGAGTTTTATTAAGGGGCTAGATTCGGATGTGCTGAGGCGCTCTCAGTAATTTTCCTACAAAGTGCTTTAATCCATCACACGGCCAACATGTGGCCTTTGCAGCCATACATCATCCGAGCCCACAGAGAGCGAGCGGGAAGTCGGAGCATAATTTCTGCTCTCCTCCGCCCGCTCGCTACCTTCTACTTCCTCCTTTTTTTTCCTTCTTCTTCCTCTTCTTCCTCCGCGCTTACCTTTGCATTTCGCCAGAGATTCCCACCAGGGAGGGGAAAACCTGGTCTTCTGCACATATTCCGGTCTGGTCCTTCTCCGAATTTAAAAATGAGGCATGTGCAAAGATGGAGTGGGGCGGGCGCCGGCAGGGGCGGTAAGCAAAGGGGATGGAGGAAGCAAAGGGAAAATGAAAGAGATTGAGATAGGAGTGAGTGAATGAGGGAGTGGATGAGTGTGAGGTTGAGAGAGAGCGAGAGAAAGGAAGAGATAAGGAGAATGGAGAAAAATCTCACTCAATTCAATGAAACGGGGGACAAAAGCAGGTGATTGGGAGGTAGAGTGTGTGCGTGTGTGTGTGTTTATACATATAGGCTTGTGCGTGTGCTGTGCACAAGGCGAGTCTTCGCGCTTGCAAGTGGAAGCAGAAACAGAAAGAGAGAGAGAAACAGATGAGGAGGGAAAATGAAAGTGCTGCATTTCCCAGCATGCAGCTGGTGCAGCGCTGCCCTCCGTTTTGCCCCCCGGCCAACACCTGCTTCCATTTCGCTTCCTCCGCCCTCCTCACACCGAGGAGCAGTGATGAACTCTGGACCCCCTGACTAATGGAATGGGCCCTCGCTCCCGACCATTAGAGGATTGGTGTCCCTTTTTGGCACCCCTGAGTGCCCCTACTGTACGGAAATAAGTGAGGCCAGGGTGAGGGAGAAGATAGTGGCAGGTTAGTCTTTTTTTCCCTCCCCCTCAACACACACACACACACACACACACACACACACACACACACACACACACACACACCTGGTTGTAATGTAACAGCCTGAAGTAATCCAGCCAGAAGAAGGCTTGACATAGCTTAGCATCCGATTGAAGCTACCTTAGAAATTCCGAATCAGGTGCAACGCTACAAGCTATCAAAGAAAGAGCCCATTCCCACCTCCCCTCCTCCGAATGATGGCGGAGTGTTTGTGTGATTTCATTTAGCTTTACCCCAATTACGTCTTTACTCAACGAAATGCACACCTCAGCCGTGCAGGAAAGGGGTGGAAGCAGGGAGCGGATTGAGGTCTGAATCTCTTGATGAGCTGATAGCCTAGCTGTGCCACGGTAATGCTATGCTAATGGTATGGTAATGACATGCTAATCTGCCAGCAGTATTCCACCTCAGTGGAGGGCAGGGGAGGCCTTTCACCACTGGATGGAGACCAGGGACTTCCTGAAGTCAGAGTCTGACACACACGCACGCGCGCACGCACGCACGCACGCACGCACACACACACAGAGTGTGATTCTTGTAAAGTGGTGATTTCGTCTCAAATAAAAGCAATGACAACTGCACACCTAATCTCCCTTTAATCGGATTTGCAGACTCTTAACTAAGCAAGAAACAATACGTGTAAACAATGCACGTATCAGGCGGCGCCGGCGCTACTTCAAACTGGGTCGGCTGTAATGTGAGTAAGTAAGCCTGCGAGCTTTATCGACATGTAGCATCGAGTTGCAGGGCTGTTGTTTTGTTGCTGATACAGCGGCGACCAGAAAATCATCCATTTTAGATTGTGATCAGGTTCTTTTTGGATCTGTGATAGCTGCCATTACCTGAGCAGACAGAGTTTTTTTTCTTTTTCCTTTTCCTTTTTTTTTTAAACTGATATGTGATGATAGCACATCACCACAGCAGCCACGACTGAAGATGAGACTCATTAACACACAGTGATGCATCACATTGCTACAATTTACTGCTCCCCTATCCTGTTGGGAGTAAGATTATTCCGCGTTTAATATAAAGGATTGCTGACAAACTACAACATGCACTATAAGTGAAGATAAACAAAACACACAAATAGAAAGAGCTCCATCCTGTCATCAACAGAACAGACAAACCCGGAACAGCAGTGCATCACAGTAAATCTGTCTGCGCAGCCATAGAGACATCATCTCAGGTCTTCCTCCTTTTGTATTTCTTTCTTTTTTTGTTATTCTTCTTCTTCTTATTTTTTTTTTTGCATTTTATAGTTACAAAAGGAATACGTCAAGTCTGCACAATAGCGACGCCCGATGACATTTTCCTGGATGCCGTACACTAAAAATCAAAGAGACCAAGCAACGCGTTGAGTGCCAGCTCGGAGACATTTGATTCCCATTCCGCTCCTGCGGCATTAGCGCGGGAATGCCAACAGACATCACGATCCTCTCAAGCTGGCACTGGGCTTGTCAGACTTTTTCCACTCCGCTTTGACGTTTTCAAAACTATATCGTGTATCAGAGCGCACTGTGAAGCCCTGACGCTTCTCCTCGATACGTCGGTATCTGCTGCGACGCGAGGAGCAAATCACAGGTGACACAATTAAGCTAGGTTTGACTTAACAAAGGCGATTTAGTGTCCCTGACATTTAGGATCAGCCTCTGGCGATGGGCACGTAAAGGAAGCCAATCAGCAGATTGGACCTGGAGGTAGGTGGGAGCGAGGGCGAATCATGAAAAGGGGAGGCTCATCATTGGGTGTATTGGTGCTGAGTTGGACACCACAAGGTGTAAATCCTCCTCACTCAAAATCAGAATAAAAGTAGCAAAACTGATAGAAATCATTTTTATTCTAGTTATGATGCAAGCTGCAATTAAATCAAGGCACTAAAGGGTAAGAAAATGAACCAAAAATACTAGAATAAAGCAGGAGTGCCCGTGCGGATACACGAGGGACAACGAGAACGATAGAGACAGGCAGAGAGGAAGACACAGGGGTGGACTGTCCAATACTCCTGATAAAGGTCAAAGGCATGTTTTATTCATGATTCAGGCGGCGGCGGCAGCAACAGAGCAGCAGGGCCAAGGTTACAAAGAGCTGCCGTCCCCAGTCCCCAGAGGGAGAGCAGCACACAGCCTCACACCAGGCTGACACTCCCAATCACTCCCAATCGATGCTGTCAGAATGCACACGCACATATCAATACGTCACGTCTGAGAATGAACGAAGGGTTGGAAAACTGTGCTTTTAAATGGATGATATCTAAATAAGTAACTTTAGAGGGGAAGTTTGGATTTTATTAATGCTGTGTCTTACAGTAATGTTTAAGATCTTTCATCCAGATGTCATTTTCATACGCAAAATATAAAAGTAGGACCAAAATTATTCACTTTTTGGAAATACCAACCTTTAAGCATTGAACATACTTTTCATTAAGCCTGTATTTCTGTATGAAATGTTTTTTTAGTGGTTTGATTGATGTAAAATTCAAATTTTAAATGTCATGTTTTATATTACTTTTAAGTGGAAAATCATCGTAATTAACAGAAATAAAGGCTTTCAAACATCCATCTGTGTGGAATTAATCTATATAATGTCTTTCATTTATTTAGTGACGAAGTTCCTCAATAAATGGGTTTTTCAATAATATTTTGATTTATTCAATTGGCCTGTATATGGTAACAGTTTTCAAGTGCTTATTGTGTGGAATACCAGTTTAAAGAGCAACACAAGTGTAACAAGCTGAGATCAGCTCGTAAATAATCAGAATTTCTGTCCAGACAGCTAGCCTGCATTCAACGGCTTAACAGTTTGTAGCTTGCCAACTGCAGTTGGCAAAAAAGTGAGGTACTTTAAGCCTTCGTGCAGTGACTGGCCAGATATTTTATCAAACAGCCAAATTTTCTCTTTTTACAAATGAGGGAAAGCTGTAGTTTCAACAAGTGAGGGAGGCAGGGAGGCTCAGCGGCTGAGCCAAAAGAAACTACAGCCACTATAACTGGCATCTCAGTAAAATGACTTGAAACCATTGGAAAAGTTTGATGTTAGCTTAAAAGTTTGAAGACATGGCTTCTTAAAACCCCTGTGTTCTCCCAATAACCAATAACTACCAATACCTTGAGACTGATAACCTCCATTTGGCTAAGTAGCTAATGTGTAACAAGCTGGCTAGTCAGCTATCTGCTTGGGTATCCAGTTAGCTTAATAAAGTTTGACAAGTGTGCATTTAAAACAACGTCAAAGTAATAAGAGTGGTAGATAGTGCTCATTTGGCTTCCAGATTATGAATGTCTTTGTTTTAAGCAAATGGAAATACTTCTGAATAGTTAAGTTGTCGCTCTTAAGTGAGGGACAGTAACATTCTTTAAGCTAGCTATGAGTCATGTGCATTGTGTAAGGTTACTGAGTAATTCACTGCTGTCTCTACAATACTCGGTGCTTTTAAAAGCTTTAGCATACCTCGATACTCCAGATGTAACTATTAAATTTTGTTTTTTTTTTTAAATGTGAAACAGCCAAAAATGGATTTAATGGAACCCCTAACTGCTTTGAGGGATGCTTTTAATTACATGTCTATACCAATAAGCTGTGGCGTTAAGGATGTGTTTTACGTTAAGGAAAAAAATATCACTTCAAACTACCTGAGTGTAACAGAACAATGAGAGAATAGCTTCCAGCCCCTTACATATCTTGCTTTTCAGATCATTTGAGGAATCATTTCAGAAGATCCAGATAAAAGACTGAGAAGTCACAATTACATCTATATCTCTCAAAACCGTTAACCTATTCTTTAACTATTCTCTCACAGAAAACAAAAACCTAACACACCTCACCAAAACCTGACTCTTGCTCTTTTTCCTTTCGTCAAATGAAGACCATTTTTAAAAGAAGCTGACACAGTTTCAGATTCAACAACCAAAGTAACCTTCAGAGTATTAAAATATGGAATGATTTCAGCAGGACAGATTACAACTCTGGCAAACAGTTAAAGACCCAAACATCTCCAGTGGCATCCAGCTGAATCCTGCGACGCATATAGGAATTTCTCACAGCAGAGACGAGCTGCCTCCTGATAAATTTTGTGTATTTGCGCATGACGCCATGTGTCTTCTTATACGTGTAGGGCACGCGTTTGTGTACGGCGTGTTTTAGTCTGTGAAGGCGCTTCTCTGAGCATCTTTGATCAGATATGAAATATTCTGAAATGCTGCTGTAATTTGATGAAAGTCAGATATCCCTCAAGTAGGAAATAGAAGTCAGCACTTTGGCAGCTCTTAAAAAGAAGAAGACGGAGACGGAAAAAAAAAATAGCCCACGCTTGCAGGATTTTTGCTACTTTGCGGCCTCATAGGTGGAGGACCTAAGAGGGGTCTTCAACATGCACTGACCAGCTGTATGAACTCCAGCCCGTGCTGCTCGGCCAGAGCTCGGGCGGCTTTGGCGCCTCCTCTCATCTGGACGGCGTAGAAGACGTGGCGGTTGGTCCCATGATGCCCCTCTGTGGTCGCAAGGTTCCTCTGCAGCAGGATGCAGAACACCAGCAAAGATCCACTGAACATGAAGCCTTCAGCAGGAGAAAAAAAGTCAAATAAATCCCATTTTAATGAGCACTTAGGCATGCCATTTAAACGGCAAAACACCAAAGCTCGACGTAATTGCATCACCAAGTTATTTTTGGAGCTTTTTTGAACGTGGGGTGGCATAAAACCTTTAAATACAGGGGAGGGGGGACTTCAGTATTCTCACTATTAATGTAGGCAATGGTAATTCATAGCAAAATGGTATAATTAAAGGGATTTATGTGATCAGTGTACTATATATTAATGAACATCGGATGTATATTTTCACTAGTAATCAGACAAATGTATTTCTTTCCCTTCTTTGTTTCTGAACGCACATAGACAAAAGGCTGCTTCATGAATTTTCATAGGAACCTTCGATAATTATCAGCAGAATTTAAGCGCCATCTCTAAGCACACAAAGTGAGTTTTCAGTGTGGGATCCATGCAGCAGACTAATGAACATTGGCAGTTGTGAAACAGTTTGCCCACAGCCACCTCCTCTGTACTTTTATATAAAATCCGCTGCGGCTGCCACCTACAAGATGTGAGCCACCCACCTGTAGCCACACAGCCCCGAAAAACGTCCAGGAGAAATCTCTCACCCCGCGCGATGAAAGCGAGAACTCTGGCACCGGGGGGCCCCGAGCGAGACAACGCGCTCTCTCCAGTTCCCAACCCACACGTTTAATCTCCTGGCCTTGATGCAAATACTTCTGAGAGGAGGGAAAATAAAATGAAAAAGAAAAAAAAAACTGCAGCACTGAGCGAACTAACTTCCCTGTTTAAGCAAAACAGGAACTTCATCAGTCTGTCTTTGCGCTTGTGTTTTCTTCTGAACAATGATGGAACAAAAAAAAAGTGTTTGCCTCACACTTGTCACATAAAACTAACCAACCCGACGGTCAAACGTAGAGTTGAAGCACACGAAATGCTTCAACTTCCAATCACTTCACAACATAATGCGTAATATTAGCAGTAGTTAAAAGAAAATATCTCTGCAAACTCAGCAGCATTGCAGAAGTATTCATACCCCTTGAACTTTTTCATTGTTTTTCTCATATTTTTGGGATTTACCACTATCTGTACATGGACTAGGCCAAAGCTGTTTTTGAACTAGAGTGACAGTCTACTGCCTCCTATTCCTGCTGTTGTTTGCTGTTTTTTTTTTTTTTTTACTTTATGTAAATAGTCTGTTGTTTATGCACAAACATGCATGCACATTTTGTCATTTTTTGTTAAATATTCCTACTCAGTTGCACTTTTTTTTCCTCAATCAGACTATGCTAATTTTAATAACAATATTTCCTATGTGGTATATTTGGCCTTACTGTATAGGATGATATTATCACTTATGTTTCTAGATTTTTATTGTGTATAAATCTACATGTTTCACATTCCTGCTGCAGCTGAATTTCCCCACTAAGGTATAAAAGTTATTTATATTCTTTAATTATTCTAATTGACTCCAAGAAGCTAATTATGATGCTTCCACCTCCGTAATACACTATTACAATTTTGTCCCACCTAATGCGTTTTGCATGTAGGCCAAATTTATTTACTCACCTTACATAACATTTCTGCTCTTATTTCTACATCTCTGTTGTTTTCAGTTTTCATATATTGTTGGACATTATGTAGATTCTGGATTCTACTCAGTCATACATTCCTTGGTTTGCAGTGCACTATTTCTGACGACTGTGTTGGGGATTTTTTGTGTTATCATTTTTATTAATCCAGCATTGACGTGATTTTCTTGTCTGTGCTAAAAGTCTGTGTTGAATACTTTTGGCACCAAGTATCTGTGTTCCTGAGAACTGATTGTTGCCTCCACCCTTGGGAGACATCGCTCTCAAGGGAAAGGGCTAGATGACCTGTGTGTGTAGATAGAGCTTGCCATCTGTCTTTGCTGTTTATCTTTTCACACTCTTGTTTTCCTAAATAAAAGCCCTGCTCTAGCAGAGAGAGGGCAGAACGCTCTGTGAACGGCTTGGAGGAGCAGTTTGCTGAGTCTTCTCCTTTTGCAAAAGTTCGGCCATAAAATTATACGTTGTCTGTGGTTCTTTTATGTATGTTTGAAAATGACCTATCAACTGCATAGTGCATTTAAATTTTAATCTTGTCCTTAATGTATACTATGTTATTCTTAATTTTGTCTGTTTGATGTTTTTACTTTTTATCTTTGTGTGAACCTACATCCCCTGATGCTTCTGTTAACCCTGATTTGTTTCCACTTTGGGACGATAAAGGACATTTCTATTTATACCCAATTCTAAAAGTAACCTTTTAGTTTCCTCTGACCAGAGACCCTTCTCACACGTTTTCCATGTCCTCTCAGTTCATTTGTCTACTTAGTCAATAATTTAGCAGTAAAAACTGTTTTTGAATTAAAAATGTTTCTTCTTTTGTTGATATATGGTTTTTGATAAAAATGCTATTAATTGTTATTAATCAATTACAGACCCTGCAATTAACTGGATAAAAGATTTTAAATGAGAAACGCCACCGGTTTTATAGCCTAACCCTGTTTTCAACTTCTCCATAACTCCATTCGCGCTGCGTTCACTGATCTGATGTTCTCAAACGAAGCAAAAGCCTTCACTTAACTGAGATTAATACAAACACACATATGAACTTTATTTATGGTTGCACTGGAATTTGATTGGCTAGTAGAAGAGTAAAAGGGAATATGAATGCATGGCATGCTTTTAACATTTTCATTTCTTGCAGATGTTGAGAATACAGTGGATCGTTTCCCTCCACAAGCAGGTCAGAAACTCCTCATCGATGTTATTTATCCTCTGTAGATCGCCGTTTATATCGTCCCACAATTCCACCATGTATACACAATGACGACACTCAACCGTGCCTCCAGAATACGCTTCCGTGGAGAAAAAACAAAAACAAAACAAAACTCCAGAGTCAGGAGATGAAGACATCTCTCAGAAGAAGTAATTCTGTTTGTGTCTTTATCCGACTTCTCATCAGAGGCAAAGAGCCTCTCCTCCTGCGGCATTTCTTCACCAAACAACAAACGGCACAGCTGACCACTGTTTAAAGTCTACAGCATCACTCAGCTCCTATCTCCCAAGCCGCTGATTGAAATCGATAGCCTCACTTGGGGGCTCAAGCCCCAGTCAATCCAACATGCGTCTGTGTGTGTGTGTGTTGAGGGAGGATAGGGGTGGGGGATTCCTCCAGTTTACACCCCACCCAGCCAGTAGCTGGCCTCTGGCAGAGACAAAGTAGACAGGGAGAGAGCGAGGGAACAGAAGTACAGCGGAGCCACATTGAACAGTGTCAGGCCCTCGGGGCCTACTGGGACTCTGATAAAGTACCTGGACATTTTTATAGACAAACTACTTATTTCCGCCCTCATATCGCTTGGGAAGACAGATAACTTTATATTCCTCTCAGGCAGAGGAATGGAAAGGAACGGGGAGGAAAAGGGGGGAGAGGAGGAAGGTCCTTTCAGGAGTTTAATTGATCAAACTGAAGCCACAAGGTTTTTTTTTTTTTTAAAGATAAAAGAGACTAGCAGTCTCCTCTGTACAATACAGAGATCTTTCAGAGAGCAGAGCCATCACAAAAAAAAGAGATGTAACTCATTATGCAAAGTCATTACCTGCCTCCGACTGTAGTTCTTAAAGAGGAGGAGTTAATGGTGAAACTGTATTGTCAAGGGTGTCCAAAAGGTCATAAAAGTGGTCGTACGATAACACAATTTCACAACGTTCACATTATTATGCCCGGCATTTTTTTTTTTTTTTAAGTTTTAAGGTCATGTTGTAAAAGTCGAGTCTACTTCCAGGGTCTGATGGCGGCAGGTATGTACTATAAAACCAGAAGCTCATTCATCCATTGCGGCTTCTGACGATCTACGAGGACAAACCAAGGAGTTAAAGGTGGTTAAAAAAATATGCCGTTGTGTACCGATGTGTGTGTGTGTTTTTTTTAAAGACGCTCTGAGCTTTACTACATACCTTCAAAGCCGGAACACATGAAAAGCTTCGAGACAGCTGTTATCACCGCTTTCGTTGTTGTCGACGCAAACGCATTAGCATCATTAACATGTTTTTGGTTATGAAAATCCTCAATGATTTCATCACTGTTTTGTACCTTTTCATCCCAGAAAGCCCAATTAGAACTTATGTAAGCAAGTTACAAAAAATCATGTTGACGGAAGTGCTGTACTTGTTAAATGAAATATATAATCAGAAAAGAGAAACATAGAATGAAGGTAAGTGCCAGTAAATAAAACTCTGTTTCAAGTGCAGCTTAAACAGACTCGGATTTCCAGTTGAATGCTATTCGCCAGTTTCAAACTCGTCAAATTCGCTGGAGATAAAACCAAGGACTGACTCAGACTAGTGTAAAGTCAATTTGAATTATCTGAGCAGGATGTTGAAAACTATCAGTGGCAGTTCCAAGATAAATATTAGGCTTAATTTTTGATCTAATGCATGGCTGAATAAATACTGTTAGTGATTGCTGAACTAATGACTTTAACCAAACTGTGATCAAAGGACACAGCAAGATTTCTGGCACAGACCTTGAGGTAGGAGGGCAGGTTGCCATGCTGATGTTGACATTTTCTGACATAACAAAGACCAACATAAAGAATTTTTGTTTAATCCACATTGAGGTTAAAGACATTCTGTACCATAAAGTTCTTAATGCCTCAAGACGAGTGATAATACTTGTTGAGGTCTGATCTTACCTGAAATAAAAAACCTGGTGTTGTGCAGCCAGAGCAGGAAGGGCACAACGCGCGTCAAAAGAACTTTATTCTCAATTGTGAGGTGAGTCACTTTAGCACTGTACACAAAACACAGCACTACTGTAGTTGTCCATATTTTACACAGATATTCCCAAAGGACTTTCAGCGCCACCTGTCTTTCTGGTATTTTCTGTTTGTAGTTAAGATTGTAATGTTCTTCAAGCACCTTTGTCTTCTTTGCATCATATTTGGATATCTCTGTTTTATAGCTGCCAGTAAAAGTGATCTGATACTAATGGAGGACAAAGGGCCATTTCATTTGCTTTGAAAGTAGCATATAGTTGTTGGTGCCACATGGGCTGCAGTCAGAAAATGCAACTATACTGGGATAACATAGACCATAAGTACCTTTAACTTGGCCTTAAACGTCTTTACAGTACAGATTGTCATTTATATTGTCAATGTAATTATTACTTTTTCTAACTACCAGCAAGGAAGCTGGTGCCCATCTTCAGTAGTCAGTGGGTGAGAGGCTGGGGACGGGTTGCGGGTCCATCACAGTGAAACACGCAGGACACACATCCATCCCTACACACACACTCACATGTAAGGGCAATCCAGAGAGAACAATTAACCTAACAATCGTGTTTCTGAACCGAGGGAGGAAACTGGAGTACCCTGAAAGAACCCATGCACACACAAGGAGAACATGCAAACTCCATGAAAGACCCCAGACCGGAATTCAAACCCAGGACTTTCTTGCTTCAAGGCAACAGTGCTAAGAATTGTGCAACCCTTGTTAACAATTACAACGATCAGATGATCAAATATTGGTCAATAAAATGTCATGACATAAAGCAGTATAAGCAACGCATATACAATGGATGTGAGCTAATCTGAGGTTAAGTAACACCACTGGTTATGACAAGCAATACTGGATCTTACAGAGAGGAAATTTTCCAACAGCACAAGTGCTCTCTTCTTAACACTCAGCTCATTAAATCCTTTTGAAAGGGTGCAAGTAATTACAGCATTAGGTTATCACCTGAACTTATTAAAACCATCCAGCATAGCATAGGCACCAATCCTCTTATACTTTGCTGCTGCTATACGACGTTGATATGGACTATAAATTCATCACCTCCCCCCTAAAAAAAACGGAGAATTAAGTTTACATCGGTAACGTTGTTAGTTAGTTCTTTATTTTAAAGTTTTTTGTGGGTATGGGGGGAATTTCCAGGCAAAAAATAAGGGGAACACAGAAAATGTTGAGAAAAAAAAAACACTCGGAGACGAGAGTACACTGATGGCGAGGGGAGGGGGGGAGAGAGGGATGAAAGAGGCTCAATTCTCACTCCCACTTTACATCACAGGATAGAACGGGTTTGCAAGAGTCGGAACAGGGAAAAAAAAAAAGCCATTTACCTTTCTCATCCAGGCGATAGAGCCTTCTCACAGACGGACTTCAGTCTCCTGTTGAAAGCAAAGCGGGAGGTCGACGCTTCCACACGGAAAAGAAAAGAAAAGATTCCCGTCGCGTCCATTTTTTTCTTCTCTTTACGATCTCCACTGACTCGTATTGATAAAAGATGCAAAGTAAAACCATGCAAAACATCCTGCTTTATTGTGGCTCTCGTGGCTGGGACAATTAGGCTTACACGGGAAGAAATGACAGGGTTTTAACTGGACTGAAAAAGGGAGCACATCCTCGGCGTGCGGTGGAAGAGAGAGGGGGGGATTTTGTAAAGATGTGAGAATGCATTAGAATGCAAGAAATGGTGTGATGGCGAGAGGTACGGCTGGGAGAGACAGATCTGCATATGGAAATTAGGGTCTGCGTGGTTAAAATTCTGCTATAACTGCTGCATTATGTTGAATTAGGCTGGGAGGAAGCCTCGCACTCAGACAAGGAAGACTGACTTATAAACCTACATAAGTGTCCTAAACAGGTGCACTTGTGTCGTAACAAATGGGTTGAAAATTTATGAAATTCTGACATTTCGAAGTCCTGTGGCCTATATTTCAAATAAGCCCATTGGTTTTGCGATAGCATGATTAAAAGACAAGTAGGTGCTGTTTATTACACACCGTTTTATGAAAGAGCGCTATTTGTTGTGTGTGTACTACATCAGAAGTACATTTATATTTCATTTAAATAATGCAGACTTTAAGGAAAATAAAAACGTAGATCTTTACCTAGTCATTAAATGGAAAATAATTTGACTTCTTAGTTTTAATCCTGTTTCAAGTAAATTGGAAAATAAATTCAGTCGCTTTATATTTAAGGACCTAGATTTGTCATGTCCTGGACCAGTGGGGCTCAAACGGAAAGCTATCTAGTATATTTAATGCTATTTAATATATTTAATACTAATAATAGCTAAACGTTTTCTCGTTGAACGAACTGGCGATAAAGGAAGTACTCCGCAGGGAAACCTCTTGTCAAGTTTCCGAGACAGGGCAAGTCACACCCCTGTTGAAACTTCTGACCAATCAGGAGACGCGAGGAGAATTAACGCATGCGTATGATCAAGGCGCGGGAGAGCCCGAAAACCAAAACAACAGTAATGACGACTGGACAATTTTTATTCATTTTTGCCTTAATTTAAAGTGGTAATTCCACAAAATATATATAAAAAAGGAGAGTTTGAAGTCAAAGGTAAGATAGCATTTCATTAAAACGGTATCTGAAACTTTTGTTTTTGCTCTAGACAAACCGTACATACGCATGTAAAATCGTTTTGTTCCAAAAATGGCCGCTTTTAAAAGGCATTTTGAGAATTTATTTCAAACTTTTAAAGGTGCTGGTTATAAGTATTTCATTTTAGACGCTTTGACTTTGGTTGTTATTCTATTACTGTCATATCTTACATATTTCATGTTGTGCTGTACTTTGTCTAGCAAATAATTAAAATAGCTTTAATCATGTTTAAATGTAATCTGTAATTTCCTGCGTGTTTGTGTGAATACCTGACACTGATGGTCCACCAACAGCATGGCGGAAGAGTTCAGCGAGTCCCTCACTCCACCAGTGTCCCCCTTTGCAGCAGACAGCCAGTGTGACCTGTCGGCCACTCGACCGCCCTGCTTCAGCTGCTTTGAAGCTAAAGATGAGCAGGCTGCAGCTCTGTCCCCTGAGGGATACCTTGGACGGGGATCCCTGAAACGGTATAGTCAACATCCGGTGCTCAAGCTTGACCACAAAGCATATCTGTTGTGCCTGCTAGAAACACTGACATTCTTACGGAGAAGTGTGGCCAGTTAAAATTGAGTTTTCGCTTGAGATTTTGTTAATCTGACCGAAGCAAACTTGTGATTAAAGTCTGTTGGTCTTGCTTCCCTTCTGCAGGCTGCTGCTGCGTCTTGACCCGGCCCCTGCTGAATTTGAGACAGACACGGTAGAGATTTTCGGCTTCCCATGGGTTACTGAAACGGCGCTGGTGGAGTCGACCAAATTGCTCTTTGGTCTGTTTCGGTAGGGAATTTAAATCACCCCGAGTCGATCCGACTCGTTTTTTGCATGCTGTCTTCTATTAGACCAGAGGTTTAATGATGAAATTACTTTACTAGGAAAGCCCGTTTGTTCCTTCATACTCTGGTTGTTGTATTTCAGACAAACATTTTACAAGTTGGAGACTTTGGTTCAGTCGAGTTCACATGACTTTGGTAAGTCAGTTTAGAAATACAATTAAAAATCCCTCTTAAACTGTCTTTTTGATTTCAGAATAAGCACAAGATCACCAAGATTAACTTGAATAAGTAATAAGAAGTGGGCATGTCAGGATTAGAAATTTTTGCTGGACGATAAATTGTCCCAGAAGTTATTGTGATAAATGATAATATTGTCGTTTTGAGACCATTTTCAAGTAATATAATAGTAATGGCATAATAATGTGAGAGCACATTCTTGAAGATCAATAATCTATAAATTCTAATGGACATTTAACACTGGAACTGGAAGACATTTTAAAATATCCAAAATAAATAAACAAAACAACGGAATTCCAATGTGATTGGAAGGCATCATTAATATGTATCGTTCAATGCTGGGATTTAGATATGTATGACATTTTCCTATAGATATAATGTTACGTTAAATATATCTGCTTACACTTTTTCTTTTTTTTTTCTTTTTTTTAGGACAAGCAGGGAATCTGCATTATGAATCAGAGGACCTTCGGCAGCAGTGTGTTTCGTTTCTTCAGTATGTTAAAGTCTTTTTGCACAGGTAATATATATATGTGTATATATTTTTTTTAATCAACATAGTTCAGTGAACTTGCCTGTGATGCTTTATGTTGGATTTTTTTTTTTTGCTTTGCCCGTCGTCCTGCAGGTACTTCGATCCGTGTCTGGACACAGCTCAGTCTCATCCCTACGAGCAGCTGGAGCAGCAGTTCCCCTCTGCTCTGCTGGAGGAACTGTTCGCCGTCACTCTCCTGACAGGACGACTCAAAGACCTGCCCGCAGGCGTACAGGCAGCCTTCAGTATGCAAAACCACGGGAAGGTACAAATACTGGGTGGAATTTATGATGTGTAAAAATCACTGTATGGGATGAGTCAAAGGAAATAATATAAAGTGATTGCAACTAACTGTTTTTTTTTTGTTGTTTTTTGTTTTTTTTTGCTTAACCTCCCACAGCTCGGTTTATTTCTCTTTTATTGACCCAGAGCTTGAAATTCTCCAATCCTACCCACAGATTTTTCCTCCCTCCTGGCATTTGTTGCACCTTCATCTTGACATTCACTGGTCAGTCCTGGAAATCCTGCATGTGCTGGCTCACAAGATGCAAGGTAAGGATCTGGAACACAAAACGAATGAGCAGGTTTGTGTGTCGCGTTGAGTCATTGTTGTCGTGGGGACTGTCCGCAGGCCAGGTGGTTTACGCCCACCGGTTCATGAACCTGACGGGGGAGAACCTGACCGATATGAGTCTGTTCGAGGAGCACCTGGCCTCCCTGCTGTGCGACCTGACGGCTCTGGCCTCGGGCAAATACAGCAAGGTGGGGAAGTGATCCGCTTGTTCAACTGGTTAAGAGTGTGACGCTGATTTCATTTCATTACTACACAAACTGCAAAAACACAAAATCTTACTAATTCTTGTCTAGTTTCGAGTGCAAATGTCTTAGCAAAATTGAAATAAGACAAAACTAACTTACAAGTAACTTTTCAGGAAGATATAGAAGCTTGTTTTAAGTAAATAATTCCTTAATATTGATGAAAAAGTAAAAAAAAAAAAAAAAGTTGAAATTTCTCCAGGTAACTTTCCCAAAAGCTAAAGGATCTTATTATAGTGTAGAAGACTGTGTGCGTCTAGCTTGCGTTATCGGTAGCCAGAGAAAACACAAGGCTAATTTCACCTCGTGGACTAATTGGCATAAACCCAAATATCGGGCAGAAAAAATGTGTACTTACATAATAAAAACGCACACAGGTCTCATACACACGGGATTAAAGAAAGATTCATGGTGGATGCTATCCGTTGATGGATTTTTATGCCACCGAGCCACACAGAAGCACAGAAAATAACTTGCTCATCTACGTGAAAGTCGAACTACAAAAAACAAAGATGCATCATGGGTATTGTAGTGCTAGAATGAACAGGTGGACTTTAAACATATAGTAAACATCTAAAGTTCAAATAATACTTTAAAGTACCCTGTTTTGAAATAGAAATTAAATCTTTTCCTGAGGAATTGCCAAAATGCAAAAAAAAAAATTAAAAATCCATATATTGTCATTTAAGTTAACTTGAACTTTATACAAAGTGGAAGCAAATTCAATAGAATATCTCAAAATGCTTTTGGGAACGCACTAAAAAGGCAGATGTTACTGTTAAGTGTCACACATGCTTTCATGTGTGACATCGTGAAACAGAAAGTTAAAGGGAGCTACTAGGGGGTTCAGAGGATTGGTCACAATTTAGTCAAGTGCAGTGATTGGTTAGAGTAGAATGAAATACAGAAAATATTCAAGTGATTGGTCAGATTTGTGGAAAAATTACAAATGTGTGAATTTGTGCCAATAGTTGCAATCATTGCAACATCCTAGATCGACTTGTATATGGTTATAGAGCAACAGAGTGCTGTTATCTGAAACTTTAACTTTTTGGAAGCTTTATTAAAAGTAAAACAATGAAACTTTTGCCTAATAAAACTTCAGATGTAAACGTTAACTAGAAGCATTTCCTCTCCAGGTGAGACCTACGGAGACGCTGAGCAGCAGTCCCTTCCTCTGCCTCTGCACCAAAGAGCTCTGGGTGCTGCTCATGTTCCTCCTGCAGTACAGAAATAAAGCTCTGCGCACACAGGTAACAACAAGCGACACTAACGTCGTGCAATAAGTCGTGTCAGCGCTGAACTAACTGTAACATGTTTCCTCTAGTCGTTTTGGAGCTACGTGAACCCCTTGCTGAAGCCTCTGGTAGATGGGCAGCCAGCACCAGAACACCTCGATGGTCCTCTGACACACTGTAAAGACCCTCTGGGATTCACATGGTGGCTCCTCACCCACTTGGCCATGTTGGGCCAGTACAGCCGCAACGGCACAATGCAGAATGAGGTGAGAGACCGTTGGGCTCGGTGTTGACAGCGTGGTATGGAGGTGTTACAGAGGATAATGATACGCTCCTGATATGGTGGTCTGGGAAAGATTTCGTTAAATGTTAAAAGTCTTTTTCTTTTTTCCCCTGTGATTTCAGAAGTACTTGGAGGATAACTGGACATTTGTGGAGGGGTTGCTCAAGAAGACCTGTGACCCCAAGGTTTATACCGTTTTTAAAATGCTTCCTTATGTAGATTAATGCAATAGTTAGCTGAAATGAATTCAATCTATTTGTCATTTAATGCTAGGGTGGGCTTGCAGAGGAGCAGATCAGGATGCATGTGCACTGCTGCCTCAGTCTGTGTCTGCTGTGGGAGCCGAGCACAGATGCTGTCTCCACCCTCTGGGAGTTCTACAGCAGGAACCTGGTGAGGGCTTCAGTCAGAGGGAGAGTGGGAGTCAAATACTGACAGGAGTTTATTTTGCAACTAGTATCACGAAATGTTTCGCTTTGATAAGCTGCTTTGTTAAGCTGCTTTGTTTGAACCACGGTCTGGAGAATCTGGAATTTTATTCGTGTTTGTTCCAGGTTTGGATGAGGATAGGAAAAAAGAGAATCATGTTTGTATAACATGAGTTCCTGTAGTTTAGATCCCATACATTTCTACTTCTGTCCATCCATTCCTTTGTTCAGCATGTTCATCCATCCATTCATTTATCTGAATGTCCATCCATCCATCCATCCATCCATCCATCCATCCATCCATCCATCCATCCATCCATCCATTCAGAATATTCATTCATTCATCCGTCCATCTATCCATGGTTTTTGGAGGTTCCATATTTTCACCTTCCCAAAATAATGACTTAAGTCATTTTTTGCTAAAAGTGATGTAGATAAAAAAAAAAAACAATCACCACCTCTTTCTTCCCAAAAGATGTTTTTAGGCAAAAAAAATGTCACTTTTGGCAAAAAAATGACTTATATTAGAAAGATGATCAGTAAAACCCCATAGTCAGTGTGGTGCTTCAATTATAACCCTTTGTAACAAGTTTAGAATTTTGTCTTCTTTGTTTTATGTACACCATCTTACCTCTTCTTTGATATTCAACTCTGAAATCCACAGCACTCAGTCCCGATGAGTTCTCGGTGAGTTGTGTAAAACTAACACCCTGATCGGGTCGCTCCTCTGCAGAACTCCTCGTTCGCTGTGCCGTGGTTGGGGGTGTCGGGCCTGGGCACCGTCTGCAAGACGCCTCTGGCCTTGCTGGAGCAGGCGCGTAGCTGCTGCTGCCCCTGTGCCCTGCGCTCTCAGGGCCACGCCCAACTCTACAGATCTGCCAACTCCTTCCACATCTTCCTCCGAGTGCTGGCCCTCTGTCTCGGCCAGGACAGGGCTGGCGGCGCCCCGCAGAGGCAGATAAAGGGGAGGTAAGAACGGAGGGGAGACTTCTGCTTCCACCTTGAAAAAGCAGGAATTGCACACAGGCAGCTGCCTTAACACCACATCTATTGTAAAGCAGGGATTTGGGGGTGTTTTTTTGGACCGTTGTGGACAAGGATTTAAAAGATTAGTTTGCCCCCCTCCTTCCTTGATCTTCAAACGTGTGATTTGTTTAAACAGCTGTTTGGGATTTGTGTGTGTGTGTGTGTGTGTGTGTGTGTGTGTGGAGGTGCCTACCTGAGGTAACGCTCGCACGCCGTATGTGTTTGCCAACTCTGGAGTAGTCGTGTCGTGTTTGTGTGCGTGCCAGGTGCACCGGCGGACTCTTTGATATTTACTCGGACCCACCAGTGGAGCAGGTGTCTCAGGAGTCAACCACCTGCTCCTGAGCGCAGGCCAGACCCGAGGAGACCACCTACCGCTACAAACACACAACGGCGCACCTGCTCCCGGGAACGCCGACTGCTGAAGGGAGAGGGAAACCGAAAGCTAAACATCTCACAAGCTGATGTTCTCATCGCCGGACCGCGCCGCATCCCAAGGCGGCTCCGTGCCAGAGAGCAGCAGCCGCGGATAAATCCGGCTAATGACTTCCCTCTGTCTGGAATGTGCTCAGTAGCACCGCAGACATGGGGGCTAATTAGCTAACGAGCGTGGCGGTTAATTTGCCTTAACGAAGCCGCGCTGGTTTCCAGCACGGATTGAGCATGGAACTCGGGGTTCTGCCGGGGGAGGGGGGGCGGGGCGGCCTGGCAGCAGCCGGGCTCCGCTTGGGATGGATCCATCAGCCCTCCACTGGAGCAAACCCCCCGGCCCTCCTGCCTCCGCCCCAACAAGGCGGAGGCCGAGCGTATCGCTGCAACGTCTCGGCGACGCTCTCTTCTACGATGATTGGGATCGGAATCGATTGTGGTGCCAGAAGTTGTTAATATCTGTTTAAAAAAAAAAGAAAAAAAAAAGAAAGAAATCCGTATGTGATAAACAAACAAACAATTTGGGAGAAGACGGAAAAATCCCCGGTGTGCTGCTTGTATCCCATTATCCAGATTATCGGCGCGGGACACAGACGGCAATCAGGATCGGAATCGATTGCGGTGCCAGAAGTTAGGAACAGCTGTTTGCTCCAGCTTAAGAACAAGAAAAAAAAAGAGAGAAAAAATCTGTCTGAGATAAACAAACAAGTTGGGAGAAGATGGAAAAATCCCCAGTGAGCCGCTTGTATCCCTGTTAGATATTGTACTTATCATCTATATTATCGGCGAGACACCGCCGACAATCAGGATCGCAATCGATTGTGTTCCCAGAAGTTGGAAACATCTGTTAAAAAAACAGTGACATAAACAAACAAGTTGGGAGAAGACGGAACAACCCCCAGTGTGCCGCTTGTATCCCTGTTACATATTATCCACTCATGTATTTAAATCTCCTTCCCCTCCAGCTCTGACCGCATGCTTGGCCACTCTCTCCTCTCTCAGCCTCCTGTGGGCGTCAGTAAGCCAGATTTGGTTTTAACCTGGTCTCTCTCCTCTCTCCTCCCCCCGTCGGTTTGAAGCGATCCTTTTGCATCAGCCGTACCTCTTTACACTTCGGTTTGTCTCGGGATGCGCGCCGTTTGTGTTTTGACCCAAACAGCAGCTCGGCTCACCTGTGTGGGCTGCAGCTGTGTTTGGGAGATGGGGCTGAAGGGGGTGGAGGGAAGTGCAGGGGGCTTTAGCTTTCTGTGTTCTCCACACCCAGCCACACAAACAGCGGGTTGGGTGTGTGGCGACGGGCGTGTGTGTGTGTGTGTGTGTGTGTGTGTGTGTGGATTATTGATCTTTCGCTGGTGTTGCAGTAAATTGGTTTGGCTGTGGAGAGAGGGACCGAGCACCTACCGCTGCGTGTCTGAGTGTCTCTGACATTTAACATGATCTTTAAAGGCATTTCTCCACAGCGCCCGCAGGATCTAACGGCGTGCTGGGTGGTTCTCTGTTCTTACTCACTCTCCTGCTTATTCCTTCACTTTGACACACACACACACACACACAGACGCTGGGCAGGTCAGACTCTCTCCTGGAGATTAGGGGGTGATGGAAGCGGTTGATGAGATGCACAGCAGGGGTGGAGAGTTCACTTTGTCAGCATTTAAAATCATTCCTTCCACTTAAAAAAAACAAAACACTCTTAATCAGTTTAGGTTTGGTTAAAAAGTTTAAATAGAAATAAAATGAACAAAACTAGGGGGGCATCGATAAATCTGCCCTGATTTTCTCGATTTTGAGTGATCAGCCGATTCATGTCTCAACCGCACATCCTTAAGTTTTAAACTCATGCATCTAAAATTAAGGCCTTAAAATGTTTTGAATTCATTAAAGAACTAAGTTGTCCTTTAAGTTGGCACCTTTAATCACAAGCCTTGAATCTTGTCTTGACAGATATGATTTAATCCTCGTATATTCTGTGTATTTGTTTTTTTCTCCTGAGAATTTTCTATCAGGCCAAAGTTTGAGTCGCACACACTGCTAACATACCGTTCTAGCTAGCTAGCTAACTTTTTGTGTTTATGCCGGTAGGTCTTAAATTCCATTCACGATGGTCTTAAAAAGGTTTTAAGTTAGAGTTGGTGAAACCTGCAGAAACAGATAACCTGCCTCTCACAAAGGTCTGAAAATCAGCCGCTGTCCATTTTTGATTGGCAGAGAGCTGGCTGACAGACCCGCCCACCAGGACAAGTCACATGGGTGGTTAACAATAGTTACCTCACTTTTGGCAACAACTTAAGAATTTTGTTCCTACATTTGCTAAATTCTGTATCGGACAAAATTGAAATCGGCAGGTCAGACTTTTTAAAGATCGATAATCAAAGATCGGTCAGAAAACTGCAATTGGTGCACCCTTAGAAAACAGAACTGTTCATTGTCTGATTCTTTTTTGCACATTTTGTCTACAAACACAAGCTTCAATCGACTTTTTGTTTTTATTTTATGTGACCAATACATAGTGGTGCAATAAATGTGAAGAGAAAGGAAAAGGAAGATTTCATCCAGTCTAACTCGGCTTGTTTTTCAAAATCTTGCAGCTCTTTTTTTTTTTTTTTTTTTTTACAAAGTATTAAAGTATTGAAGTATTTTCAGATTTCTTTGAGTTGGTTTATCTTATAAACATTCAAAAATATTGAAATGTGTGCTTGTTATGGGGGTCTAAATATTTTTGTAGGCCACTGTAGCCATTTTCTAATGACCCTTGCCTCTGACCATGTTGTCTCTGGTCTTCTGCTTCCAGGATTTACTCCAAGTTCTCAAAAAAGAAGATGCAGGAGCTGTCTGAAAGCGGCCTCATGAACTTCCTGCTCCTCTTCCTGGTGGTGGCCAGGCAGGCGGAGCTGGAGGACGTGGCCAGCAGAGCCTGCGAGCTGCTGGGCTTCTTGCCCACTAACTGCCCCCCCACACATCGAACACTGGCCTGGAGAGGGCAGCTGTCACTGCTGTTGCTTTTCCAGGTTTGTTTTCCGAAAACATCCATAATTCCCCGCCCCACCTCCCACGGCACGTCCACAAGTTTGGAAATATTTCCAATTTCTCATTCTGCAGGAGAGAGGTCTGGATGTTGGCGCTCAGGCCAGCTGCCTGGCTTCCTCTTTCAACGAGACGGCCAAGGAGTTCTACAGTAAAATCACGGAGGCATCCCGCAGGCTCGCCCTCTGGGGGCCCCTGGGTTCCTACCTGGAGGGCGTGGCAGAGGTCTTTGAGACGAGCCCCGGCCTCGGCCTGTCAGAGGAGAAGCTGCTCGGCGAGGGCTTTGATTGGCTGCTGCCGGCATGTCGTCAGTCTGAGCTGAACTCTGTCCTGGGCTTTCTGCAGATCGTCCTGGCACAGCTCAGGTGAGAACGCTGCTGTTAACGCTCAGCAGCTGCATCAAGGCTCCTCTAGTCTTGAACTTTGTAAATCAGTGAAACAGGACCAGCAGAGGAGAGTGTTTCGCTCTCCCCATCCCTTCCTCTTCTTCTCACTCTTCATGCTGATAAAAGGACAATTGTGAAGTCAGTGTGTGTGTGTGTGACTCTGGAGGTCCGCTGACCCCAAAATGGCCCTCCCCAGGTGCTGCCGGGGCCCTGATTAGAGTTACAGAGCCAGGGGACACCTCTATGGGGCCCCTTATTGTTTTGAGAGCGGCTGCAGGGCTGCGGCTTTGTTAGAAACTTCGGCCGGTGGAGCATCAGGACGGGTTCATCTGCAGGACGGCGGTGTTGGTTACATGAACGACCCCAGCTGAAGGTCAAAGGGAGATGGAGAAGACAGTGTCTGTTGATGTGGGCAGGGAGGCGAGGGGAGCAGAGATGAGGGTTACAGACTAAAGAATCAGGTTTGTGGATCCTCTCTCGTGTTTTCAGAAATGGCATCCATTGTTTCTCAGCAATAATCATCTTGTCTAGTAGAGGGGGTTTTCTTACAAGATTTTTTCCAGCTCTAGGATTAATAATTTTCTATATTTTACTATAAAGGTCCAACTCTGACCAGGTTCGCCCTAAAGACAAGCAGCCCTACTGTACAATGCCACCACTGCCACCTTGTCTCACCACCTCTAGTTATTTCTGCAAGGTCAGAAACGTCAATAAATGATAATCAAACTGGAAAACCGAACCTTTGTGAAACCAGCAGTTGCCATTTTACTTGTTTGAGGATTGGTTTAATGCTCTGGTGGTCCATCTTTGAAACCTTAAACCCGCACAGATGCCCACACCCCAAAAGCCTGCACAGTGACCCAGGTGTACACAGTCTGGTTCCTATAACATCGCATCTCATTAACTTCAGTAATCCCAAACTTTCCGACTCCGATGTGAGGGAAGGGCAGGGCAGACATTTGCACATTAATGGACCAAGGAGGGAGAGAGGAAAGAACTCCCAGAGGCAGCCCCCTCCACCCCCACCCTCTGTTAATGCCTCGAACCACGCTGACCCATTTAGCCAAACAAGACCCCTCTTTCCAATACATCCCACCGAATTAAACCTAATTCCTAAAGCCTGGCAATTCTTGGTATCTCTTTGTGATTAATGTCTCTCCCTGTGACACAATTAATGAGTAATTATGAAGCCTGGCAAATTTAGCCAGTGCATCATTATGTCTATTAAGAGCCATGTGGAATCTGCACACATTAAAAGAATTATTCTGCCAAACGGTGGAGGCAGCAGAGGGTCCGGAAGGTGGGCCTTCATGGTCACAGCGCTGAGGCAAGACGCCATAATTCCTTAGTTTGATTTCTGTCCATGACCCTCTGCCTGGTTGACCGGACAATGAGCTGGCATTGGCTGGCCTTGTTGGATTTTTTTATTTTCTTTAATTTTCCTTATGCTGCACAAACAATGAATTTAACATCTCTTCTGCACGATAGGATTGAAACATAATGTATGATTAGTACAGAGTGTTTGTCCTTAAAAAGTCTTACATTTCGACACATTACTTATCCTTATGCAGCCGAGATAAATCGTTCTCACCTCAATGTCCAATAGAAAACTCCTGACCGCATAAACTGCTGAAAGCTTTAGTCACTGATAGGCTTAGCCCGGAGATGCTTTTGTTCCCATTCATCTCTGCAGTTGCACAGTCGTCTCCTGTTCTTTGTATTTTTCCACTATATAAAATTAATTATTCGAATTAGCTGCGACTTCTTACCGAAAGAGTCGTTAACAGACGAAGCACAGCTGCGCTGCTCTTTCTATTTCGACGTGACATTTTATCTAGGTAAGAGAGGAGAGGAGTGCCATCTAATGATTGTAAATATGAATTGCAGGCTGCAGTCAAATACGGGAAACCGGTCCCGTATGTAACACTTAAATTTGGCTTAAAATACAGAATGTCCTGGTATGATAATATCTTTTTTGGGTGGTACTAGTTGCCTTTTTACATTTTCAGACAGTAGGTGGGAAGTGGGGGGTGTGGGAAGAGAGATATACTGCAAAAGTCCTAGTCGACTAGTCGATGACTATTGCCTCTGCTTACGGGGCGCTAGCGAGATGTTTTTTTTTTTTTTTTTTTTTTTTTTTTTTGTTTTTTTTTCTTTTGCCGGGGAGAATGAATAATTTCCCCGACTACGAACTGCCT
>NW_015113043.1:214842-288501 GCF_001443285.1 Poecilia latipinna
CTGGCGGTTGCTTTTTGCCTCTGTTTACGGGGGGCTGGGGGATGTTTTTTTTTTTTTTTTTTTTTTTGTTGTTGTTGTTGTTTTCTTTTGCCAGGAGAAAGTAGAAATTTATCGGCATATGTACTGCCAACGTTCGTTTCCGCCACTGGTGCACTTCTGTTGTCAACCCATATGACGCTAGGCGTATTCTACGTAAGAGAGCAGTGTAAAGGGCTCAACACACGGAAGGCGACGTCGCTCCATCTCCATTCGTTTCCTACGGAACTTGCGCGATGAGGCGTTCAAGGAAAAGGCGAACTTCGTGCATGTGAAATTCTGAGCTAGTCCACGCAGACTAGTAAACGAAAAAATTCATTTGACTTACTTAAACCTGCAGACACCAAGTCATGAAAATAGTTCTCATTATTTGCATTAAATGACTTAGTAAACACTGAAACTTTTTGTTCCCCTCTAAAATAAATGTGCAAACTTGCGTCACCTAGAAAAAGACACAAATTAATTAAAACCTGTGTCCTTGATGTATCTGAGGATTCTGTCTGGTATAGGATGCAAAGTATTCTCTCTGCTTTTTCTCTCAAAGCAGGATAAGAGGGAAAGGGTGACACTCTAATGGTATTTAGCCATGCTGTGTGTGTGTGTGTGTGTGTGTGTGTGTGTGTGTGTACTGTATATTAGAAGCCACAAAGAGGGAGGATTAAGAAGGTTTTCTGATGATGTCTTGTACAATGAGGGTTGATGGGTGTGAAAGGCCCATTCCGCTGTAGTAACAAGCCTAATGAATTCAGACTCTAATCGATTGTCTCAGCTCTCTGGATTAGATGCAACCTTGCTGGAAGGGAAGACGGTAGATGTGTGTGTGTGTGTGTGTGGAAGGAAGGAAAGGGGGTTGCTGGTAGTTCCTCAAACCTTCTCCTGCACACTTTAACCCCTGCGTTTTCACACCGCCGTCCAGGAGAATGAGAGGGACAGGAGGATCATCTTCAGTCTAAATGAGATTACAGCTCCTTCAGCTGCTTATCTGGGGCTAATGCCAGCCACTGTGGGGCTGCTCTGGTAGCCAGGGCCAGGGATGAGCCAGACGAGCCAAACTACGCTCTGTGTACAGGGGATCAGCATTAGGCTCCACTGTATGCCTGTGATATCCTCGTTCCTCACACCCCCATCTCTCCTCCTCTTCCTCCTCCTCACTGCAGCGCACCACCACACTCAGTAATCCCCCCTGAGACAGCAGAGAGAGAGAAAGAGAGAGAGAGAAGACATGAAGGAGCAGTGAAAGACAGAAACAAGGGAGCAAAGGGGAAGGAAAAGAGGGAGGGGTTTTGGAGCCAAACACAAGAGGGAGTGTTGTTACATTTTATAGAATTGTTTATCTGTTCTCGTGTTTTAAGGATTTGTGTGTGTGCGTGTGTGTGTGTGTGTTCCACCAGACGGGTCCATCAGCGCAGCGTCCAGTCGGCGCCCATCCCGGCCTGGGCTCCGGCTCCAGCCAGTGTGATTAGGGAGCGCCACCTAGCGGTAGCTTCTGCTCTGTGGATGCACTTTTTCCCCTTCCTGCGCAACTTACGCCTCTCCCAGACCCCGCCGGCCCAGCTGGCAGATGCTGCTGCAGGTACGCAACGCCCACTGAGAGGAAAACAAGACGGGAAAATATGGAGGGAGAGAACAAAAACAACGAGAGAGAGAGAGCATAATTTATATTAAACTTTTATATTTATTATAGAATAAGATAAAAAAAAATGTGTACAATTTTAAATGCAGAAGCAGGGCCGAAATGATTGATTGGCTTAATTGTGATTAGTTGAATATTGAAATTATTGTCAACTAATTCAGTAATCATTACCTGGAGTATACAGACTCCATTTGCTGAAAGAAAAATACACTCAGAGCAGGAATTAAACCAAAACTGTACAATGAAAATCAGATCTGTAAATATGTTCAACCCAGAAGCTTTTGATTCTCCTGGTTCAAATTCTGCAAAATAAACAAACAAAAAAATCTGCCATTAAGAATCTTTTGCCGTCCAGTTATTAATCTGTTAATCCAAAAGCCCTACACTCTGTTGATGAGCTGAGCAGAAAGGGCTGATGTTTCTGTCTCTGCATTCTTTGCTTCAAATGATCAAGCGTTCACTAAATTGTTACATCACTGCATGTTAGGCAATGAAATGTTTGTTTTTGTTTAGAAAAAAGGAAGTTAATTATTTGTTATCATGTATTAGTGTTTTAATAAAAAAAAAGGCCTAAGTGTCTAAATGAAAATTTCTTCAGAATGTGCCATTTTTTAATCTGATTAATCGTAAAAAAAAAAAAATCAATTATTAAACTAATCGTGAGTTGCAGCCCTATGTAGAAGATTGAAGTCGGCTAAAGTGAAATTCCAGGATGGTCTAACAGCAGAGTTGGATTTGAGGATCAGGGTCGCTCAGACTCGTTTGCTTTTGTTTTCAGGTTTCACCTTGCTCGCCTCTGACCTGCCCAGTTCTGCCCCTCCGGACCTGCAGCCCAACCCGGTTCAGACCATCATGCAGCTCTTCGGCTGGGACGACATGGTCCACCCGCTCCTGGTGACGCGCTACCTTCCCCATCTGCTCCAGAACAGGCGAGACTCAACCTTTCACATCCATCTGCATCACAAAAACATTTGGATCGGCGTCATATCAAGGTTCCCTAAGGTCCCAAACCTCAATAGATGAAAGGATCTCTTTTTAAGTGTTATTTATAATAGTTGTTATATTAAAAGCATCCAGTCCTCTTATGCGTAGCTGGACTCATTTGTTTGTTGTCAACACAAAAGGATTTTCATATTTCTGCATCTACTAAACAGTAAATCCTGGCTGAAGCCCTTCTGTCAGAGAATAAGAAGTGTGAGCGCCGCAGCAGCTCGCATTCAGTGTAAATTACAAATCGCATACATTCCCCCGCGTATTTTTAGCGTCAGTCTCCGCTTCTGACTGTGAACATATTGTGTTTGTTTCTCATGAAACGTACCTGCGACACCTTATATATTTATATATATATATAACTCACCTTTCAGTGAGCTGGTGTCGTCGCTAAGCGACGCGGCCCCGGGTTCGGCTCAGGGCCTCTCAGTGAGGACCTGGATCCGATGCGTCCTACAGCAACACCTTCACAAGAACCTGGACGGGACGGAAAGCAAAACGGGTAATTGGGTCTAGAATTCCATCAAATCACACATTACCTTTTTGTTTTTCTACATATGTTGCATCAATCCTCACGATTTCAAAACTCTAGCATGTTGTCTCTGTGTTTTTCCTTTTTAGTAGGGGTGCATCAATTGTAGTTTTCTGACCAATCACAGATCTTAGAAAAGCCTGACCAGCTGATTTTGATTTTGTCCGATATTAATTTTGTTATCTAAAAAGTAGCTAAATATAGGGACAAATGTTCTAATTTGGGAACAGTGGGGTGACTACTGTGAACCTGGCATGTGCATGTGTATTTAAGTTAGCCTTAAATATGTTAATCACAGGTCTTAAATTTTGTGGTGACAGGACTATTTTGCATTGTATATTCTATATAGTTTATTTTCTTCTAGGACTTTTCTGTCAGGCAAAAGTTTGAGTCACACGCAGACGTCTCGGTTGGTGTTATGTGACTCGAGGCAGTTGAAGCTACCGCTAACCAGATGCTACCCTTGCTAGCTAGAATTTTTTTGCGTCCATCATGGGCAAGTGGTTGGATGAGATTAATTTCCAGTGCTGGCTCAATTCAGTTAGCAACCCATATGATGAGAGGTGCATTCTGGGTGGAAGAGTCTTGCTTGGGCTGTAGGGAAGATCCACAAACAGATCTCAGAAGTTTCACTGTTTTTATGTAGTTTGATTGTAATAAAGCAGATTCCCCCACACACCCTTCATATTCATCGTTTGTTTTTGGTCCTAAATTCCATTCAAAGTGACATTAAATAGGTCTTGAAAAGTCTTTAGTTAGTTTTTCAGACCTTTTCAGAGGTAGAGAAGATCTCTAGATAAGATCATTTTCAATCTCCCGAAATGAAGGAAATCAGGGTCAATGTATCGGCACATCCCTGCTTTTTAGATATTCCTCCAAACTTCTCCTTTATCAAATATTGCACTTTCTGAATATTTCCTGTTTCTGCCCCAGCCCGGGCAGTTGGGGAGCAGCTGTGCGAACTGACCCGGCTCGTCTTGCGACTGCCGGAGGTGGACGGCATTCTGCAAAGAGCCGGACTTCCTTCCCCGGCTGCCAGGCCCGAGCCGACCGCAGCCCTGGAGACGTTTGTCAAGGTAACACTTACTTCAGCCTGTCGCAATAAATCAATAAATCAGTTAATCGCAATTAAAATGTGCTAATTTCCAGCCCGCTGATTATTTTTGACTGACTTTTGAAGGGCAATTTTGTTTACAAAAACCTCATAATCCATTTTATTCATGGTTTCAGTTTGTCCGGTTTCTATTTCTGTTTTATTTAGTGTTTGTTTTGGATATATAAAATCTATACCAGTTCCAGCATGGAGTGCTTTGTACAAATGTGTTTTGGTCTTTTGAGAGAGTGAACTTGCATTATTAAGTTATTAGTTGAAAATGATCTTTTTACAAGAATATAACAATTTATCGTCCTACAAAATTTATTATCGCGATACGGCTGGTAACTGTTTCTCACTGGTGACAGATGCATTTGCAGTATTTATGATAATATATGATTTGGTAAGGACTATTCTTTCTGTACTGCTGACTTTTGACTCCAAAATGTCTTGTTTTAGTTTGTGTTTTCCCCCCATGTTGTTGTGTAATACGTTGTAAAATGCATTCTGTTTGTGACTTGGTCATGCCAGGTCTGCAGCAGCCTGTCTTTACGAGCCGAACGTGTTCTCTCCTTATGTGTTTTACGGTGTCAGGCGGTAGGCAGTGTTTACAGCGGGTTGCAGCTGCTGTCGGAGCGGTCGGCCATGGTGACCAGAGCCCTGGACTACATCGGTGACGTCCTGAAACACGTGAAGCCGTACGTAGTCAGCAAGAACCAGGAGGGGATGCAGCTGGCGTACTGGGCTGTGGGTACGTAGAGAATCAGCATGTAAACACAGCACAGAGTACAGAACTATTCTCTTTTTTTTATTATTGTTGCTAGAGTTGGGTTGATGTGTTGCTGTGTCTCCAGGCTGCATAGTGAAGCATTGGAGCCCCCTGCTGGCCACATTTAAAGCCCAGCAGCTGCTGTTCCGGATCGTGGACGGGCTGCTGCTGCCGCCCAAGCTCCCGCAGCAGGACAGAGCTCTGAGGGACAGCTTACCGCTTTACCTGCAGGTCAGGACGGAGATCTGCTGGACGCAAACCAGACAAAACCATCAGTTGCCACTTTGTCCTGAGGATTTAACTCTAATAACAAATCCTCTCCCAGGGTCTGTCGGTGGCGTCAGGCGTGTCTCAGTCCCAGGGTGCCGGCCTCAAGCAGCAGCTTCGCTCTGTAACCCGTAGATACTTGGATCACTTCCTCCCCGCCTCGCCCTCTCTGGGCGTGGTTGCCAACCACCCGGTGCTGCTCGGTGCCTGTGAGGCCGCGCCGACCGCCAGGGGAGCGGCGCTGAGGAGGACCGTCCTGGAGGTGCTTTGGTAGGCCTCTGCAGCCGAGGATTGGGGAACCTTTGACTATAAAACTCCAACAGACCAATCACGTTTTGTTGCTTTTCGCAGCGAGAATTTCTTGCAGTTTAAAAGCCACACCCCCCCGCCTCGCCTCGCGTCCGTCCTGATGTTCCTGTTGGAGCTGCTGAGGCGAAACGCCGACATGGACGCCTCCGTCCTGACGCTGCCTCTTCCCGCTCTGCTGCAATGTTTGATGCTGGTCAATGAGCCGACGGGTAAGACAAACAGCCGCAGCCAAGAGAGGAGATGTTTTTAATACGTGGCACTAAGGATGCACGATATGAAAATATGGGTTGTTGTCAATACCTGATATTAATGTTGATGCTATGCTATGACGCACTTTTCAGATTTTCATTCTGTTTCACCATTGTGCACAACTTTGTGTTTGTTAGAGAAAAACACGCATGCAAAAAAAAATTAAAGCTTGTGGGTGTAAATTGATGAAAAGTAAAAAAAAAAAAAACTGAACTGATATTAATGTCACTGTCAGGCTTCAGTTCATTTTACACATATGCAAACATAAAATTAAGTGTGTGTGTATGTGTGTGTTATTGTTTGCCCAGTGAGGAAGATAATCACGGATGTGCTGCAGCTCGTGGTGGAGCGATGCGTCGCTGCGTCTACAGAGACGCCATGCGAGCCAATGGTCGCCGCCTTACGGTAACTTTACTAAATATCATCAGCGTTGCGTCATTTCCCTGCATTACTACATATTATTAATTAACAGCAGTTAATTAAAACGCTGGGAAATTTTGAATCGCTTGAATGTGAACATGAGCGATTTGCCCTGAAACTGGGAACTTCCTCTCGATGCGATCCCGACGCGCTCAGGTCGTTCGTGGAGGAGAACGTGGGCGTCTACGACAGGCAGGTGTACGTCGTCCTGGAGACGGTCGCCGTCTTGGATCCCGCTGCGGTTCGAGCTCTCATCCCCGGCCTGACTCTCAGTCTGAGGAGCACCGAACACAAACGGGGCCTGGGCAAGAACATCGGCCTGAGGTGAGCTCTATGAATCACAGAGGAAGTCAAGTAGGCACATTTTTCACAGCTATTAAGCTATTTATAAGCTGTCTATACAGGAAGTCAGGGATTTTTTTAAATATATAATATTATTGTTATTGTGATGTGACACATCTTTCTGTGTTGCAGGAGTGCATACATGAAGCTGCTGTCCCTGCTTGGACAAAGTGGGCAGGAGGAAATCAGCAGTTTGGAGAGAGACTCAGAGTTTTTCCTCTAACAAACCTTTTCATCTGGGAGAAATCGAACTTTCTTAAGTGTGTTTGTAGTTAACTGGACAATCCATCACGTCACTGAAATAACAAGAACATTTTAAGAGGCATAATAGGTGGAACCTGAACATTTTCAGAAGTGTACATAATGCACACATTGTAAAAAAAAAAAAGAAAAAGAAGAAAGGTCTAGCTTTCCATTCTGACATTTCCTACATTTAAAGAGAAATCCTCACCTCTGATATCTGAGTAGCAAAGAATGTGAACCATCAGGATCCGTCTCTGGCCTAATTCGCAGATATCATGACAATCGTGGGCGAGCTCCAAGTAGTTCTGGACTTCGGAAAAAAAAAAAGAAAAGAAAAGCGGAGAGGGAGAGAATGGAGGGAACTGTTTGTTCCGATCCTCTCATTCTTGCCTTCTCTAAGTTGCAGCAATCTCTTGCAATCTGGATTTGGCTCGCTCCTAATCACGTGAAGTCTCACTCTTGTCATCCACAATCACCCAAGTCCCATTTTCTGTCATTGCTAGTCATTTTTCTGCCTCATCTCGACTGCGGAACGTCTCACCCGGTGGGGGTGGGTGCTGCAAGCTTTGTCCTGCGATGGCAGCAGTATGAGAGGAAAGCACATGGAATGTGAGAATGTTTTAATATCTGCATAAAATTATCTGTAACTCCATAAAGAATCGCCAACAACCAAGCTTTGGTGTCCTTTAAGTAGCATCTTTATTCTGCGGTTTCTTCCGTATATTCTTGCAGACGTGTTGCTTCGGATACATGAGGGATGTGCAAGCACTTTTTTTTCCCTCTCTCTTTCTCTTTTAGTAAAAGCAAATGTTTGACAATGCAGAATAATAAGTATTACATGATTGAATGTCCAGACATTCATTTAAAAACACAAACAGTCTTCGGGTCCTGAGCGTAAAATAAAAGCCTCAATAGCTCACACACACCAGCTGCGTTTCCATTGACCGTATAGTTGTGCAAATTGGAATGACTGAATGTTAATAATTAAATTATATGAATGAAAACAACCCAATTTCGGAAAAAAACCCCACAAACCTGGGCAGGTTTTAGGTTAAGTTTTTGCGCTAAGATGAAGTGATTTTTCAGCAGCACCAAAATTAGTTCATTTCACAAAACTGCGACGGAATGCTTTTTTTTTTTTTTTTCCCCCACACAACACGAACCACATGATCAACGGTCGGCTGTTACTACTGGTGGAAAAACAAGGAAGAAGACAACAGGAAGTGGTAGGAGAATGTTTCTGAATGACTTATGTGAACAAACTTATTCACGTGTGATTTTAATTGCATTTCCCATTTAATGTTAATGCAACAATTGCGAAAATGTTTTTTGTTTTGCTTTTGTTTTTTTTCAACAAAAGTTTTGCGCACACTTTTAATGGAAACGCAGCTACATTCTGTATGTTGAATCTGTTGTCAAATTCACATCATTTAGGGGATTAAAAAAAAAATTCAAGCGTTGCCTCTGCAACATGTTCATCTGGGTCCGCCTAGGAAACTTGCAACGGGAATCGATGGACATTGTTGACTTTTTTTAGTGTTTTTTTTCGCTGGGTAGGAAACAAACTTACAGCCCTATTATTGGTTCCAGCAACTTTCCGTTTCCTGTGGCTAGTCGGACCGCTCAACTATATTTACCCCGTCCATCTCAACAGAGGTGACGGACCTTCCACTGAGTCTGAATGATGTCCCGGTCTTAATGCAGGAGGAACAGCTTTAAGAAGCGGCGCGGCTTCCCGTCTTACACCCACGCTAGAGCAGCCTGTTCTCTTTACTGGCTGTTTTTCCTCATTCTGGTTTGCAAGCGCCGATTGATCCATCGGCTGGTTCTCAGACGTTTCCCAAGTCAGTGAGCTACACAGCACCTATCCTGTGATGGGGCACTTGTAGCGTCTGGAGGTTGGGGCAGGTGAAATAAGGAGCTGGGAGGAAACAGGTTGCAATCCCATTTGAGGCGAAAGGCAGTGTCGGTCCGTAGAAAACCTCCTCCTTCCCCTCCATGCTCAGGTCCAGCACCTGAAACAGGAAATTCATTCTGTAGTACCAAAGCTTGTTGCAATAAGCAATAAATCAGTTAATCACATGATAAATTAAAACAACCTCAATAATTTCCATTTGCATGATTGATTGTTTTTCTCTTTTTTTTTCCTATTAAAAGCTGCATGACAAAAGTCTTCAGTTTGGTGCTTTGGTCTCAACTAGCCCTTTTTTTAAAGGACAGTTTTGTTTTGTTTCTGTTTTATTTATTTTTGTTCATTTAAAATGTTTTCCAGTGTTAAATGTTCATTAGAATGTGTTCTTACATTATTATGTCATTAACTTTATATAACCTGAAAATGGTTTCAAAACAATAATGTTATAATTTATTGCAATAACTTCTGGTGCGATTTATCAGAAAATGCAAAATTTGTTATGACAGCCTAGCAGTACGGGGATCCTTTAATATGGCTTATTGCCATGGCAGCAGTCAGTGTAATGAGGAGTTACTGTAGCTTGAGAAAGTATTTATATTTCCTTCAAGTTTTTCATAATCAACACAAACTTTTAAGGTGCTTTGTTGGGGTTTAATGACAGAAATGTACATAAGTCTGTTGCAATTAATTGCATGATCAATTAAAATCAGCTAGATAATTTCCATCCTGATGATTATTTTCAAGGGAAATTTTCTTTACAGAGCTGTCATAAAGCATTTTATTTATGGTTTTATTTTTCATTTTTGTTTTGGAGATTTTAAATATCTTCCAGTTCAAGTGTCCAGTGTTTGTTTCCTTTTAAACAAAATTAGAGTTTATTGATCTTTGAGAATGCAAGCTAGCATTACTATAGCATTACAAATATGGTCTCAGAAAACAATATTATAATTAATCACAAAATCAACGCTACAATTTATCGTCGTACTTGAAGCGTTTCCGGTTTGCTTCAGTGAAGAGAAACAAACAAAAAGTGGCCACTAGAGCTGACTGCAGATTTATTATTATAACTGTTGATCTTGAGTGAAAGTTTTTAATTTAGCAGCTTTCCTAGATGTGTGTTGTTTCATCCAGTTATGTTTCTGGCCTGTGGTAGAAAAATAAATATTAGAAATCAGTGTGAATGGTTCAGTCAGTGAGGCTTTCAGTTCAAACTTCAAACAGGTAAACATTTCCACTAAAAGATAAATGTTATGAGATGTTTTGCGTTTTTTAAAAATGAAATGGTGTTTTGTCATATAGTAACTAACTTCATTTTTGTATTTACTCTGCTCTAGTTTCTTTGCAGACATTTCAGCTTCCGACTCACAGCGGTCGACACTTTGGTCCAGATTATTGATGGAGTTTATATGGATTAGTAGCAAGTCCTGCAAGATATAAAAGTGGAGAGCAGCTCTTCTCACCAGCGCTCTAACTGCTGTTAGGACAGCTTAAAAATGCACAGCTTAAATTTAGACTCGGATAAAAAAAATAACCTCTCTCCGTGTTGCAGCCAGTTATTGAATGCAGCACGTAGACAATCAGTCAGATTGTGCATTTAATGAGCCACATGTTTCTAAAAGTAAACACTGCGGCTGAAATCACGTTCAGCAGTCACAGCTCTCACCTGGATGCATGCCAAAGGCTCGTTGGTCCAAATGGAGTACCCTCCTACCACATAAATCCTGTCATCATGGACGGCCACTCCAGACTCGTTTTGACCTGAGGATGACAGACATGAAGGTTCTCATGATTGCTACATTTTCCCCTCAGAGCAAAAAGAGGAGAGGAAAGTTTAACTCGGAGTGAGATTTGGTTCTATTTCCTGACCTGAATTTTTTTTTTTTTTTTTTTTTTTTGAGAGACGCTAGAAGGAACAGATTACTGCAACAAACCGTTTCTGTTTGCGCACAAACAACCGCCGCTCGTGCGGTTCGATAGCCTGTTTATTGTCCGCTCTGTAATTATCTCTACGTGGACACGGCCTCCCCGCCCACTGCGACGGCGCCCTCGCCCACCTGTGAGGAGGCTGAAGGAGCAGCGGGTCCACTGGTCCAGGTCCATGCTGTAGGAGTCGATGTGACGCACCAGGATGCGGTCGTTGTTGTAATCCAGGTCGTTGCCGCCGAGCACGTAGAGCTGCCTCCTCACGGCCGCCATGACGTGGTACACGCGCCGCTGCAGCATGGGACTGCGGGCCAGCCACTGATCCTGACGGGTGGCGAACAGAGGGAGAAAGGTGGGAGAGGGAACGAGGACGAATGAGGGGATTAATATTTAAGCATATCCATGCATGGGTAATTGATGTATGCTCAGTGCTAGATAAATAACGTGACACTGGAGCTCTGCTTTGTACTAATGACTTCCCTCCCTATTTCTAATCATATGTTTCATCCACTCCATTTTACACCAAGGATCCCTGCTCATCTCACTAAGTGTGGGGAAGCTTATTTTGTGCCAGTGCGTCGGTGTGTGTGTGCGTACTTGATTGAGGGAGAGAATGAGAGTGAGTGTGTGTGTGTGTGTGTCTGCTGGGAGCTGACGGGTGGCCATCTGTTGAGGGTAGAGTGGGTGGGGGGTTGCTGTTGCTCTGGCAGGTGAATGTAGATTCGTGGTGAATACAAATGAGACTCTCTCCCTTTTTCTACCTCTCGCTTCTTCATTCCCTCGCTTGGAAGTGGAAACGCAGACCCATATGGATGTGCACCTTTTCGCGGATACACACTGCATGCCTCTGTGCTACACACACACACACACACACACACACACACAGTCCAGGCTTCTTCAAAGCTGCACAGACAGAAACGCTGCTCTTTACAGCCCAACGTGTTGAGCTGTTTGAGTTAGTTTTGAAAAGTGGACAAGAGAATGGGAGTTTGGATATATTTTGTGGGGTTTTTGTTTAGGTCTATAAATACTAGCCCATCAAACAAATCGTCAGGTTTGATGATGGAAGCAGTAGATCTATTCACAGCTGGATCATGTTGAGTTATACTCGGTCTCCGATCTTGTAGGAAATGTCAGTTTGAACGTCTGAATCTTGCATGTCCATANTTCAACAAAAGTTTTGCGCACACTTTTAATGGAAACGCAGCTACATTCTGTATGTTGAATCTGTTGTCAAATTCACATCATTTAGGGGATTAAAAAAAAAATTCAAGCGTTGCCTCTGCAACATGTTCATCTGGGTCCGCCTAGGAAACTTGCAACGGGAATCGATGGACATTGTTGACTTTTTTTAGTGTTTTTTTTCGCTGGGTAGGAAACAAACTTACAGCCCTATTATTGGTTCCAGCAACTTTCCGTTTCCTGTGGCTAGTCGGACCGCTCAACTATATTTACCCCGTCCATCTCAACAGAGGTGACGGACCTTCCACTGAGTCTGAATGATGTCCCGGTCTTAATGCAGGAGGAACAGCTTTAAGAAGCGGCGCGGCTTCCCGTCTTACACCCACGCTAGAGCAGCCTGTTCTCTTTACTGGCTGTTTTTCCTCATTCTGGTTTGCAAGCGCCGATTGATCCATCGGCTGGTTCTCAGACGTTTCCCAAGTCAGTGAGCTACACAGCACCTATCCTGTGATGGGGCACTTGTAGCGTCTGGAGGTTGGGGCAGGTGAAATAAGGAGCTGGGAGGAAACAGGTTGCAATCCCATTTGAGGCGAAAGGCAGTGTCGGTCCGTAGAAAACCTCCTCCTTCCCCTCCATGCTCAGGTCCAGCACCTGAAACAGGAAATTCATTCTGTAGTACCAAAGCTTGTTGCAATAAGCAATAAATCAGTTAATCACATGATAAATTAAAACAACCTCAATAATTTCCATTTGCATGATTGATTGTTTTTCTCTTTTTTTTTCCTATTAAAAGCTGCATGACAAAAGTCTTCAGTTTGGTGCTTTGGTCTCAACTAGCCCTTTTTTTAAAGGACAGTTTTGTTTTGTTTCTGTTTTATTTATTTTTGTTCATTTAAAATGTTTTCCAGTGTTAAATGTTCATTAGAATGTGTTCTTACATTATTATGTCATTAACTTTATATAACCTGAAAATGGTTTCAAAACAATAATGTTATAATTTATTGCAATAACTTCTGGTGCGATTTATCAGAAAATGCAAAATTTGTTATGACAGCCTAGCAGTACGGGGATCCTTTAATATGGCTTATTGCCATGGCAGCAGTCAGTGTAATGAGGAGTTACTGTAGCTTGAGAAAGTATTTATATTTCCTTCAAGTTTTTCATAATCAACACAAACTTTTAAGGTGCTTTGTTGGGGTTTAATGACAGAAATGTACATAAGTCTGTTGCAATTAATTGCATGATCAATTAAAATCAGCTAGATAATTTCCATCCTGATGATTATTTTCAAGGGAAATTTTCTTTACAGAGCTGTCATAAAGCATTTTATTTATGGTTTTATTTTTCATTTTTGTTTTGGAGATTTTAAATATCTTCCAGTTCAAGTGTCCAGTGTTTGTTTCCTTTTAAACAAAATTAGAGTTTATTGATCTTTGAGAATGCAAGCTAGCATTACTATAGCATTACAAATATGGTCTCAGAAAACAATATTATAATTAATCACAAAATCAACGCTACAATTTATCGTCGTACTTGAAGCGTTTCCGGTTTGCTTCAGTGAAGAGAAACAAACAAAAAGTGGCCACTAGAGCTGACTGCAGATTTATTATTATAACTGTTGATCTTGAGTGAAAGTTTTTAATTTAGCAGCTTTCCTAGATGTGTGTTGTTTCATCCAGTTATGTTTCTGGCCTGTGGTAGAAAAATAAATATTAGAAATCAGTGTGAATGGTTCAGTCAGTGAGGCTTTCAGTTCAAACTTCAAACAGGTAAACATTTCCACTAAAAGATAAATGTTATGAGATGTTTTGCGTTTTTTAAAAATGAAATGGTGTTTTGTCATATAGTAACTAACTTCATTTTTGTATTTACTCTGCTCTAGTTTCTTTGCAGACATTTCAGCTTCCGACTCACAGCGGTCGACACTTTGGTCCAGATTATTGATGGAGTTTATATGGATTAGTAGCAAGTCCTGCAAGATATAAAAGTGGAGAGCAGCTCTTCTCACCAGCGCTCTAACTGCTGTTAGGACAGCTTAAAAATGCACAGCTTAAATTTAGACTCGGATAAAAAAAATAACCTCTCTCCGTGTTGCAGCCAGTTATTGAATGCAGCACGTAGACAATCAGTCAGATTGTGCATTTAATGAGCCACATGTTTCTAAAAGTAAACACTGCGGCTGAAATCACGTTCAGCAGTCACAGCTCTCACCTGGATGCATGCCAAAGGCTCGTTGGTCCAAATGGAGTACCCTCCTACCACATAAATCCTGTCATCATGGACGGCCACTCCAGACTCGTTTTGACCTGAGGATGACAGACATGAAGGTTCTCATGATTGCTACATTTTCCCCTCAGAGCAAAAAGAGGAGAGGAAAGTTTAACTCGGAGTGAGATTTGGTTCTATTTCCTGACCTGAATTTTTTTTTTTTTTTTTTTTTTTTGAGAGACGCTAGAAGGAACAGATTACTGCAACAAACCGTTTCTGTTTGCGCACAAACAACCGCCGCTCGTGCGGTTCGATAGCCTGTTTATTGTCCGCTCTGTAATTATCTCTACGTGGACACGGCCTCCCCGCCCACTGCGACGGCGCCCTCGCCCACCTGTGAGGAGGCTGAAGGAGCAGCGGGTCCACTGGTCCAGGTCCATGCTGTAGGAGTCGATGTGACGCACCAGGATGCGGTCGTTGTTGTAATCCAGGTCGTTGCCGCCGAGCACGTAGAGCTGCCTCCTCACGGCCGCCATGACGTGGTACACGCGCCGCTGCAGCATGGGACTGCGGGCCAGCCACTGATCCTGACGGGTGGCGAACAGAGGGAGAAAGGTGGGAGAGGGAACGAGGACGAATGAGGGGATTAATATTTAAGCATATCCATGCATGGGTAATTGATGTATGCTCAGTGCTAGATAAATAACGTGACACTGGAGCTCTGCTTTGTACTAATGACTTCCCTCCCTATTTCTAATCATATGTTTCATCCACTCCATTTTACACCAAGGATCCCTGCTCATCTCACTAAGTGTGGGGAAGCTTATTTTGTGCCAGTGCGTCGGTGTGTGTGTGCGTACTTGATTGAGGGAGAGAATGAGAGTGAGTGTGTGTGTGTGTGTGTCTGCTGGGAGCTGACGGGTGGCCATCTGTTGAGGGTAGAGTGGGTGGGGGGTTGCTGTTGCTCTGGCAGGTGAATGTAGATTCGTGGTGAATACAAATGAGACTCTCTCCCTTTTTCTACCTCTCGCTTCTTCATTCCCTCGCTTGGAAGTGGAAACGCAGACCCATATGGATGTGCACCTTTTCGCGGATACACACTGCATGCCTCTGTGCTACACACACACACACACACACACACACACACAGTCCAGGCTTCTTCAAAGCTGCACAGACAGAAACGCTGCTCTTTACAGCCCAACGTGTTGAGCTGTTTGAGTTAGTTTTGAAAAGTGGACAAGAGAATGGGAGTTTGGATATATTTTGTGGGGTTTTTGTTTAGGTCTATAAATACTAGCCCATCAAACAAATCGTCAGGTTTGATGATGGAAGCAGTAGATCTATTCACAGCTGGATCATGTTGAGTTATACTCGGTCTCCGATCTTGTAGGAAATGTCAGTTTGAACGTCTGAATCTTGCATGTCCATAAACTCTTTTCGTAGCACAGTCAAGTAACTATGTTGCCTTCAGTTATGAGAGAGTTCTGTATTTATCAGTAACTTCAAAGCAATCTGACTTTGCATCATAGTCTGTATCTGATGCCTTGAAATTGGGCCTCTGTCTCTTTAAGAACTTCCTACCTGTTCTGACATGCCCCCTTCAGCACGTCATCATAACATGTCACTGTTCTTAGGAGTTCTGCAGATGCTCAGTGTTTGCCAATTGCTGCTGCTGCTGCTAGTCTGGAGGAGCTGAGTGGGGTAAGGGTGTTCTGTGGGCTTGATTTTGTTAAATATTGATAATATTTTTTTTTAACTGCTAAGATTTTTGTGTCTTTATACTTTACCAGCTAGCATAAAGTAGAATTTAATGCATGATCATGTATTTTTATTATAAGAAAAAATAGTTTAAAATATATCATCATTGACAAGACATAACACTATAATTCATAGTTTTATGTATTCTATGTCAACCCCGTGAAGTATTATTGTACTAAAGTCAAAATAGGCATCAAAATACTCCAAGTACTTATTTATGATATTTTTTTTGAAACACCTACATATACCAACTAATACTGTATATTGTGCTTTTAGTATACTGGTAAATACATTATTGAACATTACATTTTTTTTCTTCCTGTAGTGAACTAATGTCAGAGCAATGTCTGCTACAGGACTGATAACCGCTAACAACACAAGTCACATGTTTATGCAGTAGAAATGAAGGCGCATCCCATTTCTCCAGTTTGCCACTGACTTGGAGCAGGTACAGGACAGTTCACATCATTTTTACTGGACAGCAAAGCAAAGATATATGAACTATTAAAAAAAGACAAAAAAAAAAAACAAAAAACATTTTGATCCAAAAAGAAAATTAAGTGATGTTCTAGACTCCATCATTTTTCTTAAATATTTCTAAGTGCCTGATTTAGCTGTCTGATACTCACTTGCTCCGGGTCGTACACCATGAGCCGATTCTGGTACTGTGCCGTGTTTGTAACTCCGCCTGCAAATGCAAAAGTGCGACATGCTGAACTTCATTTTTATGCGTAACAAAAAATAGCAGAAATATGCTTGCAGAAGTCTGAAAAGTCCAAAGTGTGTCTATGTGTGATCGTGCAGAGTTAGAGAGCATTGCAAAACGCATTTGTACTCTTCGAGATATCCCAATTATGTTTTCTTTTGGATTGTACTTGTTAGAGCAACACAAATAAGTGCAAATATTTTGAATAAAAAATTTTATGGGTGCCTTTGTGATTTTGAATTTTTGTGGGTTTGGGTGTTTTGGGTACAAAATGGTTGCAACGTTCCATACAACACCATGTTGTCATTCATCTCAGCAACTTCATTCAGGTTGAAATGGTTTATTGCTGAAATGTAACTATGCAAAAAATAAACCCGACAAGACTTAAATATCAGTGAATTATTTATGAAAAGCACATATTATCCTTCACCTTCTCCGATATAGCTTCTTTTGTGTTGCACAATCATATAAAATCGCAGTAAGGTAAAATGACGTGTGGCTGTAAGGTAGAAAAATGTCAAAAGGTTTAAAGGGACAATATAATGTACTTTCCAGGTAAATAGTGCCATTTTATGTTACCTTAAGTTGTTAAAAAATAACTAAATATGAAATGTGACTCAAAAGAAATTTGACTTCGTAACTTAACGCCTTGAAATTGGGCCTCTGCCTCTTTAAAAACTCATTCTCTTTCTGTAACTCCACCTTCAGGAAGTCATCACAACACCACTCCTCTATTAACCCTTTAACGTTTTTATCGGTGTTGTACTGAGAAGTGGCTCCTGTAATTAGCTCAGCAAATGTGCAGTTCAATCAGATGTTTGCTAATTGCTGCTGGCTAGTCTGAAGGAGCTGAGTGGGGGAGTCACGGAGGAGAGGGTTGCTCTGTGAGGCAGAAGCTTGGAAACTTCAGCTGCGAGGAGGACCTGTGTCCTTGAAGGCGGTGCCTCCTCCTAGTTGTTTTGCACAGCTCAATTGTTGTCACGAGAGATTAAAAAATTTCTCAAACATGAATGAAAGAATCAAGACAACACCCCAGGTATGGTCTTGACAATATTATGACATAATGTGAAGCTCAAAAAAGTAGATTTTACATAATACTGCCCCCTTAAAAGAAGTGAAAATATTTCTGGACAACTGTACATTTACACCTGAGATAACGGTTGTTCATATTAGAGAGTACTTTATTTCTTCCTTTCCCTATCACTGTGTACCTGAGACCCAGAGCAGATCATCAGCCACACACCCGGCATGGCAGGACAGTGAGCGGTCGAAGGGCTGGACGAACATCCATTTGTTCCTCTTTGGACAGTAGCGTTCCACCGAGGGTAGCACCTGCCTCAGCTCGTTCCTGCCGCCCACAGCATACAGGTACTGACCCAGAGCTCCCAGGACAAAGTGTTCCCTGCACGCCTTCATCGGGGCGATCTCAATCCACCGGTTGCCCCTGGGGTCGTACCTACACGCGGTTCTCACGGCACACGTCCTGCCCGTGGCGTGCTCCACCTCGCCGCCCACCACGAACAGGAAGTCGCCCATCACGGCGATGCAGTGATGGCTGCGCCCGGTGGGCATGGGCGCCAGCTCGCTCCAGTTGGACCCCCCTCCCACCCGCACGTGCTCCTGCGCCGATGGGTTGAAGTAGCGCAGCTCCCTGACTCTGCTCACCTCCCGCTTCCTGCCCCCCGCTATGTAAAGGGTGAGCGACTGGAAACGAGGCCTGGTGCTGGATGACTGGCGGAGGGGCTGAGCGAAGGTGGCGTGGTGGTAGTCCAGGGCTTCGTCCACCAGGGCGGCAGCGGTGGGGCAGGACTGAACCAGGGGGTGGCTGTTGGCGAGGTGGTGCAGGGTGGGGACGTCCATCAGGCCGTAGCGGACGTGCTGCAGGAGATCCTCGGCGTACTGGTAGCGGTAGTCGTGTTCCAGCCAGAGAACGAGCAACTGGAACAGAGAGGAAGGAGAACTGGATCAGAATTCATGCCAAGAAGATGTCGGATCTGGAAACGTTTGCAGCCTCATGGAAATCGCAGAATTAAGGTAAAGGACTGCATTTAAACTAAAGTTTCAAACCAGGGTTATAATAGTTTCAGTTTTTTCATTACAGTTTTATTTCATTGACTTTTTGTCTAATTCACTTAGCTTTACTTAGCTTTTAGAGTCTGTTTGAAAGTTTTCATTAGTTCTTAGTTAAATTTTGCTTAGTTTCTGTTTAGTTTTTATAAGTCGTAGTGGTAGTTTTAGTTTTTCCATACTTTGACCTTTTTGAATACTGCAACTAAACATTAACCAAAGTATTGGATTGTGATGCCGAATACATCGCTCATCGTTTGGCTAATACTCAACAGAACCCCCCACCACACCCACCACACCCCCCACACGGTCTACAACTTTGTCGAGGGGCTAGTCACCAGTAAGGTGGTTCGCCAAGGGCGCCAAAAAGGCTTGGACCTTGAAAAAGCTTCTTGTATGCACTTTTAATTAAAACATGTTCAATCTGGTCTAGTTGTAAGGAAAAATGTACTTATTCATTGCTTATTTTAAGATTTCAAACGAATAGCTTTCTGGACTTCCCTGTTTTCTTCATTAAAGGAAAGAGAAGGAAAGACGAGAGGTTACTGAAGGAGGACAGAATTATGAAAAGGAGGTAAAGGAAACCAAGCAAGAAGAAGGGAAAGAGAAATGTCTCAAGGGCTGTTAATCAGATCTTTTTTTTGTTTTGTTTTGTTTTCTTCAAGAAGCTGATGGACTGCGGCGAGCCGGCGCTGCAGCCATAGCTGCCAACACACAAGCATTTATTAATCAGCAGCATTCAATATACAGACTGTAAATATCCACAGGCGGCCCTGCTTTGTTTAACGCAGGTGAACTGGGAAGCAGGCGGGAAGGGCTTTAATTGAACCTGCCGAGTGGTGGAAGGTTCTTTAGCTGCGAGTGTGGGCCGAGCCGACTGGAGATTACTGATACCATTATTAGGAAAACAAAGTGGGCCTTAGCACCCACCGTGTGGAACCTGGGAACTTATTAGAGCGGGAAAAAAAAGGCAGTGATTTTTTATTTTGGAAGGGTGAGGGGGGAGAAACGGGTATGGGAAATAAAAATGTCCACGGATAAATCTGGAAAAGACCCAATAATAACACATCTTGAGTTCTGACACGAGATCTGATGTGTGATGATTAAACAAAAACACTTCGATTTACTTTAAAGGTGCGAATATGCGACAAGTAAGGGCCTCTGTCTGTCTTTTTGTGGCATCTCTGTCACTCTCCTGCACTTCTCTTCCTCCTCTTCCCCAGTTGTCGCTCCACTCCTTCCCCCCAACACATACATACACACACACACACACACACACACACACTCTCCGCCTCTCTCCTCCTCATCTCCGTGAAGTGACAGTGTGCGAGCATGAGCGCGCCGCAGCAGCTGACTGTGAAGGTCACGCTGCATCACACAACTTCCTCAGGGCACAGAATAAATCAACTCCCTCCTTCCTCTCTCTGCACAGAAAGAGAAAGTGCAAAAGAGAGACAGAAAGAGTGTGTGTGTGTGTGTGTGTGTGTGTGTGTGTGTGTGTGTGTGTGTGTGTGTGTGTGTGAAAGATGAGGAGGGGGACGCTACGGAAACATAGAGCAAAGGATGGCAAAAAAAAGAGAGAGAGGGGGAAAAATACAAAAGGTGGAGAAAATGCGATTTCCACGGCGGAAGAGAAAACTCTGAGTGACGATGATTGACAGGCTGAGGTGTTATCGGTCCGGTACTGGCACGTACCCCCGCACCCCAAACCCTGTCCAACCTCGCCGTCTCGGGCACCCACCCTTTCGGACGGCGCTTGCCGTTCTCCTCTCCGTCTGATGCCCAAATTAACCTTCTGAGCGAAGTGAAGGAGGCCCAAAGCAGCCTAATCAGAGGCTGATTATGGCAGCGGCGGCTGGCTAAAGGGTCAGGGTAATTGTACCATCAGAGGCCTGATTGTTTTCAATCAGACGGGCGGCCGAGTGACAGCTGGGGGATTGGGGGCCCTGATGGAGCCGCGGTGGGCCTAATCAGAGAAGAGAGGGAGAGAAAGAATGAAGGTGGGGCAGGAGGAGGTGGTGTGGGGGCTGATTGGTGCAAATGAACAGTCAAAATGGCAAGTCCCCATCCTGCACCGCCATCTTACTCCACAATCCAGTTCATCACGCACACACGCCTGTTTATGCGGACTGACAGTCTGCCTGCACCTGTGCACGCAAATTCAGACATGCCGCTCACTACGGCGTGGCCTCATCAATATCAATGCTTCAGCAGAGAAAGGCAGGGTTCAACCAAATCTCTCTGATTGCTTTTAATCCTCTGCTCTCCTGCCTTGCAAAACTATTCTGTGACTTTTCTGCATTTTTCCTCACATCGCAACCAGAAGCTTCACTGTATTTTATGCAAAATGTTTTCCAACTAAAAATCAGAAAAGAGTGACATGTTTTAGAATTTAACCCTCGTTAGTGTTACATAAAATGTTGTGTTTTCACAGCTGATACTCTGGTGGACTCTGTTATATTGGAGAAGCAAAACTGCAACATTTGTTACATATTTGCTTTCGTACTGCACTGAGAGCCAAGCTCTTTGAGAAACCCGTTTCCGCCGTCGCCTGTGGAGGCGCTGTAGTAAGAACCACTGAAGGGAGAGACACAAAAACCTCAGAAGACACTGACTGCAACTTTCTGTTTCACGAAACGAAAACAACAATGGAGTGGTGTCAGGTTTTAGCGGTTATAGGATTTCTCTTTTGTCTTTCCAATAGCAGGAGCCATTTCTCCAGGTAGTGCTAGTCTCGCGCTCTTGTTTTGGTTGCATTTACCCAGAATGCCCTGCGCCTTAGTCCTCTTCTTGCTTTTGGAGCAGTATCAGGTCTGCTTGGGGTTCACATATACAATTGACCCGCGCAAGAGTTCACATCAACCAGATCGAGGTCTAAATTTTTAGGTGGACCAGAGTTAGCATCAGTTTGATTACTCATTCACGCCTCCCCAAGTGATCCAGACGTTCTAGACAAACGAACTAGAGTTCAATTAAAGCATACTAAACAGGGCTGGTGTGAACGCATCTTAATTACCACTAGAGGTCACCTTGTTGGTAAATGGAGTTCACATGTGTAATTCAAAAATGTTGTGTTTGGCAGAAAGCCAATATCGCACATTCCCAATGTGAAAACTGTTGGTGGTAGCATCATGCTGTGGAGATGATTGTCTTCATCAGATGTTAGAAGACCATGACCTGGTACCATTTTGGTACCTTGTGTTGGTCCACCCCAGGGGTCTGCAACCTGTGGCAGTGGATCTGCAAGTGGCTTTTTCAACCATAACACTGCCTTAAGTATTCCCTAATGTTCCCTAATCAAAAACATACCAGAAGTGTTGGTTTGATTCTTTCATGCATGTTTGAGAAATCCTTTAACCTCCACATCAACCATTCAGCTGTTAAAGATGAATATCCTCTTTTATGTATATCCTTATTGTAAAACCTTAAAATACAAATACATTATTTAAAAATGACAAGAAATTTCCTAAAGAAGAGATTTGTCAAAGTTATCCTATTTTTAAAAAAATTACGTGACATTTGTGGCTCTATGCAAGTTTTATTGGGCTGTCCTGAGAGCAAAATGGCTCTGTAGGTCTTAAAGGTTGCATACCCCTTGGAATCCATAAAAACTTTCAGGACACTGCTGTATTTGTGTTAAACTATTCGGGCAGTAATGCGAGTGTGAAACGACTGTCTACCCTGACTCAGACACTACCTTCCATATCTCCTCCTCGCTCAGGGAGGTGAGGCGGTCACTTTTCAGCACCTCCCTGAGGAGGCGGTAGGGCAGCTGCAGGGCCTCGTCTTGTCGGTTCTGCCTCAGCTCAGACAGATGCTCCACCAGGAAGCCCACCACGGCCTCCTCCAGGGCGGGTAGATGGAAGAGGTCGGCCACGCGGTACAGCTCCAGGTAGTTCACGCCGCTCAGCTCCTGCAGGAGGATCAGGGAGAGGCTAAAGGATGCACGGCTTAAAAATACTGTACGCATTGTGTTCACTGTAATGGCATGACAACATTTCAGATGAAGGCAGCTGGGGGGGGGGGGGGAAAGGGGATAAGAGAGAATGAGGCAACACTGCCACCTTCTGGGTGTCCATGAAAATCCATTTACATCAAATATGGGTCTGTTTTCAAACAAAGTGTGACGTGGATAGCTTTTATGACAGATTGTGAAAGTTTTTATTTAAAAAATGATTTGTAGAAGCTTTTTTTAATGCAAAGTAAACAAAACATGCATACAAACTGACCATGGCGTGGTATTCTGAAGGTTGAAAAGTATATGCCAAGTGAAGACTGTCCATTTTACAGAAAACTCCGGAAAATTCATATTCATGAATTTTGCATCTAAAATTCATGAACATTTTTTTTCTGTATACATCGTAATATTTAGACTTGTCAGTTGTTTAAAGTCCTAAGTAAATTAATATTTTAAATTTGAAAGAATTTTACATTTGCTATTTATTAACCTTGAAGTAACGCTTTTATTAATAAATGCAACAACAATTTGAAGTTTTGAGAGCGGGGTATATTCTGTGAGAAGCAAAGCGCTCCTGGGAGCCCCCTGCTGGCCAAAAGAGGGACGCTTTATTTCTGATTTGGAACAGCAGTGATTGTCCTCCGGGAAAACAACTTCATCAACAAATCTTTTTGGATTGATCTAACCAGGAAAGTAGATCAAATTAGATGAGATTACTGTATGTAATTAAAATTAGAGTTAAATTATTGTAGAACAGGCCATCTACCCTGTTCTTTTACTTAACATGTACTTCACATCATAGGTGACTGTGGAAAAATACTTTTTTCCTCAGTTAGTCATTTTCCTGTTTTATTTATTAATCTGCCAACATCATCATCTTGCCAAGGCAGATTCAGGATTCGTTGCTTAATCTCAATTACATCCAGTCATCCACAGACTGAGAAAGGTTCTCCTGAACCCATTGAAACTTTTATTTTTAGGTGTTAATGCTGGTTTAAGTCTTGCTGAACTGGACATTTTAATATAATAAATGCAAATTACCACCTATTCTATCAATTTAACCTTAGTTTGACTTGAAAAAAGATGAATCGGTCATTAGAACAATGTCACATGACACTGAGGTGATACAAAAAGATGTCAAATCTCAAGATTGTTTTTCATTTTAATTAACCAATTTATTTACTTTTAGTATAAACCAATACTAATAAAAACTACTGAACATTATTTGAGAGTGTCTATAGAAGATCTTTATGTTAGTAAAGCTGCCATAAAACACAAAGAATTGTTGAACTACTTTGCAAAAAATAATATCTACGCAGGTTGTAGTAAATGTGGAATAAGTTCTTCAGATAAATCAGTCTTCAGCAATATTTTAATATCTACAATTTAAAAGTTTATTAGCAATTGCTTATACTGAACCCAGCATTTAGTTAAAGCAGAAGAGTCACTCCGTTAGCAAGTCAAACACGCTTTTCCTGTAATGACGGTTTACAACCACCAGGTGGCACGTTGGAGCTATGACTGATATCTTGTCATAACCAAAACATAAACATAAACAAACTAATTAATTCAAAAACACCAACTCACTAAACATTTTTGGATTTGTTTTGGGAATTTCAGCACAACTGTCAAGATGAAATAATATTTCTGTTCATTTATGCAGAGAATACATATTTTACAACATGCATTACATTATGTTGTATAATCCTCTATAAACTACCATTTGATCAGACATAACCTGAACCTTTGTTTTTAACTGTAGAAGTGGTTGGCTGCAAATTCAGAGGTCAGTGAGCTTTTAACGTCTCCAAACAACATCTTCACAAGATGTTTTGCTTTTGTCATGACCCTGAGCCAGGTTCCATCCCGACATTCCGATGCTGTTTATATTCATAATTATTTGAAGCATCTGGAAGTTATACCCAAGAAAGAACAAGACCTGTTTAGGTGTACAATATTCTTCCTGATAAATCGATTTTTCCAATGTGGTCAAGTTAAAATACATTCATCGACTGATTCAAATGTTATGAATTAAAGGAGAAACTTACGAAACCATGAGATCGACATCTGGTCCCTTCCAAAAGTGTTTAAAGTTTAGTAATCTTGGTGTAAGCTACTGATTTTGAATAAAAGTTTCAGAGAATTCTAAAAATTAGCAATGCCAATAAAATAAATAAAAAAACAGTAAGCAAAAAAACTACTGAAATAGCAGGACAACGCCATATGCAATGGTAATATTTGTTATCTCGTCATATTTAATAAAAGCTAACACATCCATAAAGGTACAGAAATTGCAAAACCATCTAGTAAGAATAAAGTTAATCAGCAGTTTGATCGTACTGTAATGCTTACAGTCTAGGCCAGAGGAGGGGTGCATATGACGTATGGGTTCTTGTCATGGCTACCAAAAGGATTTATTCAGGATTAGTAGTCCTCATGGCACCAAATCCCAGCCCTCATCAGGAAGGGTGTCATTTCTGGGATCCACGTTAAAGGTTTAGCACAAAAAAAGTCAACTGAGCTCAGGTTAAGGAGCTAAGGGTGTGGTTATGCATGAGCTATTAATATGTAAGGCTAGATTCAGCGCTGGGTCAGAGAATGGAAAATTGTAAAGAGGTGTGTGTGTGTGTGTGTGTGTGTGTGTGTTTTAGCATTTCCCACCTTGTAAGGCCCATTAAAAAAAAAAAAAAAAAAACATTGCGAGGACCTACTGCTGGTCCTTTGGAGTCCTGAAGCTGAAGTTCTGTTTTTTGGTTCAGGCATAGTGATGCACCAATGTGAAAATTTTAACCAATATCAATATCCGATATTATATTAGTATTGCTGTGCCAATATATTAGATGAACAACATCAGCTAATCAGCTAATACCAATGTCAATGCCAATATATTGTGCATCCCTAGTTAAGGGATGCACAATGTAGTTAAGGTGTAAACTGAGCTAAGGTTACATTTAGGGTTAGGCACAGACCCAGCTCCAGAGGAATTTAGCTGCGGGGGGAAGGGTCACAGTTAACAGGCTTAGTATTTAATATAAATACATAAGCATTTATGTCACATTTCAACTAAAATAACCATAGATAAACTAGTCATCATTGTTTGAAAAAAATTTGCAAAGTTCGATTAGGCATGTACTGCTAATGGTTAGGCTTAGGGTCAAAGGTTAGGCTATAGAAATGAATGAAACTTGAATGGAAGTAATCGCAAAATCTCCTTTAACATGGAAAGATGTGATGTGTATGTGCCTGTGTGTGTGTGTGTGTGTGTGTGTACCTGGATGAGGTAGTTTGAGCAGAGGCTGAGGAGCTCCAGCAGCTGAAGGTGACTGCCCGCAGACAGGACGTCCTGGATAACAGCCGGCTCCAACAGAATCTGGACCAAAAAAAAAAACAAAAAAAAAAAAACATTAGATTTTCAGACACTCGGAGTAAAACCGTGGAGCTACTATTTGCTCTAATTTATTATTTATTCATAAAGTCAAGGCCTGATTCAAGTTAAACTAGCCATCAAACTAATGCTGACTTTGCTTTCTGTTTGAGCTGAGTGACCAGAAGCTAAGCTAGGCTAATCTGATGAATGTCTGCCTTGCCACTCTCTCTTTCCTGGCATAACACTTTGTAAATTCGCCAAGTCATGCTCATAAGCTGCTGAGAGCAGAGCCAGGTAGTGTTGGGAGACAACAAGGTCCGACAAATTTAACGTTCCTTCAACATCCCAAACAACCTGTCACACAGAGGACTAATCTATGGTGGCTTTTCTAAACCAAGAGGAAATCTTTGATAATCCATTCAGCGGTGCTGCCCTACATAGGAGCATAACTGTGACTGCATCAAAAGTGAAAATGAGAAAAATGACTTCAGCATCGTGTTTTTCAATGTTGCTGACACAGTAGACAGGTAAGCGTTATTCAACGGCGCTAGTAGCGATCATGTTTTTCCTGAAACCCGCTCATTATTTATTCATCCTGAGGCAGAGGGGGGGGGGGAAACTGATCTGAGAACAAATGTTCTGTCTCCCCTCCTCTGCATGTTGTCCAAGTAATGTGCAAAGTCAGTTTTTGCTTCATAACACACTATTTAACCACTTTAAGACTAACTTAAACCCCTCAAATTCATTAAAATACTTGTTTAAAGTGTTTCTATAGATATACGTGCATCCAAAGGGGGAAAATAAATCCCACAAAGCTTTTCTCATAGCCGTATCATTTTCCCACTGCTTGCAATTAGCTGCATCTGCACATTTCCATTCATCACAGCATGGCTTCCTGGCAGGGCTGGGCTGCAGGCCAGTTAACCACACGCACCATCTATGAGCTTCAGAAGCTAACGTATTCAGACAAGAGGGCAATAAAAAGAGGTTATTCGCTCTGCTTAAACAGCAGCCTGTGCACCGATTTGGAGAGAGAACGGAAATGCACTAATCACCGGTCATAATCCAAATTCTCGTGAAACGTCCTGAATTAGGAAGAAGAGCTGGACACTCGGGTAGTTTTTTTTTTTTTTTTCTTCAACAGAAATATGAAACTAAATGCTTCCTGTCAGGAGAAAGCAGGAGTGGCGGCTGGATGGTTGGAGAACGTCCAGCCAGCTGGAGAAGGAGCTGTGGTCAGACGATACCACATTTGTTCTTTTGAGCCTAAATACAAAAACACTGAACCCAGTAAGTACAGAGCTGGCAGCATCGTGATGAAGGAGCAGGGGAATGAGTTAGTCTACAGAAACAAACTCGCCTCGGTTTTCTAAGTCTGAGTAAGTTTTCTTTTTCTCAAGACTTTAAAAGTTATCCTCAAGTGAAACAAAAAATTCTAGATGAAAATATTTTAATTGTTTTTTAAGTTTTTGTATTTTTTCTTAAAGGGGAGAACTAAAAAAGTGATGTACAGAATATGATCAATTTCCTTTTAAGTTAAGTCTTTCTGACTATTAAAAACATTTTTCTTTTATTTATGAAGCAACCGACCTCAGGAAAGTGCAAAATAAAAGGGTTTTTTTGTCTTTTAGAGTCAGATTTATAGTAATATATTCAGCCTCTAACTTTCTGAGCTCACCTTCATCATCACTGTTGGTGACGCAGTTTATGTGGAAGGAAGAGTTATTACAAAAATATGCACTTAGAAAAATGAGACGATGGGCAATATTTTTTGTCACTTATCCTTCTTGACTTAAAGGGGAAGTATTATGGAAACTCGACTTTTTTGAGCTTCACATCATGTTATAATGTTATTACCTCATCAAAAACATACCTGGAGCATTGATTTGATTCTTTCGTGCATGTTTGAGAAATCACTTAATCTCCCTTGGCGACCATTGAGATGTGCAAAACGCCTGAGTGGACCAAGCGCCGCCTGCTGTGTTAGTAGCGGGGACTGCAATGTAGTGAGGCAGGTAGAGGTGAAGCCAAAAAGGTGTTTGGTAACTGAAAAACTGAAACATAGTGGGGAAAAACTCAAGAGGGACAGGAAGTATGGGAAAATAGAAAACGAAGAAATGCAGCTGCTGAAGACTTGACCTGAGGGGAAAAAAACTCCACCAGGATTCAAACCAAGCACCTTTTTGACTGAAGGCAGCAGTGCTAACACCTGCACCACTGTGTCAGTAATGACTCTAAGTGACTGTAAGTGAATGTTCTTCATATCCTGCTGGCATGCTCCTCACTCCAGCCACCTAATATGGTTAGAAAACTTCAGCCTCACTCAGCAGAAGTCAGTTTTGTAACATTGTGCCTACTTTAGTGTAGGAGTCTAGGGAGCTCTTGTGTAATCCGTCGTGTGTTGTACTCGCCAGTTGTGAACTTTCACCTGGAGAAGAAGATAAAGCAAGGGCGGAATATTTTGGATTTCAGGTCGGCATCATATGTGCGGCTGGTCTGTACCCTCTCTCAAGGATTTTTTAGTAGGTTGTCACTTACAACGTGAGGAAACGACTCATGCACTATCATCTCCTTTAGGCAGAGAGGAGCAGAGCCAAACGAAACGGGGCGGCTTGTGAGCCTGCAGTTGACCCACTTACTGGCACAGTCTTTTGCTCTTTTTCGTGGGAAAAATTAGTAGTATTTAATAAGTTCACAGCTTTTCAGGATGCAAAATAAGCCACAGCGCTGGCTGCTGGTGGCTGGAGGCTCAGTCATAGTGATGAAAAGGTCAGGACAAACAATTACACCGCTAACAATTCCCGGTGAGAGAGTGAGAAAGCAAGGACGGATAGTAATGTCTCTCAAAAAACTGTCTTAAAGATTCACAACGGAAATCTAATGCTGTGTTGTTTCTTAAATGTACATTTTATGTCCGAAACGTGTTTTTTTGTATTTTTGGCTGCCGCTTGCCAAGGATGGACAGACCTTATACACTTTTACGTGGCTTTTAAATCCTGCTGTGGGAGCTTATGGTGCTGAGATTAAAACTGTAATCTGCAAAACCCGCGTTTTGAATTATTTATGTGACATGTGTCACACTGGTCAACAACTACAAATTGTAAGTCAGAATTTCTTTCCGGGCTGTAAGGCTTCATTTACTCAAAGGGAAAATAAAAATAAAAATAAAATGGAACCCTGTTTCAGTTCCAGGGGTTGGTTAGAGTACCAGAATTTATTTCACAGTGATATGATCTTTACTCATTCAGAAATGTAGGTATTTACATCTCAGGTCTGTGCTTATGCAATATGTAAAACTCAGGAGCTGAGTCTAAGTCTAAACCATCTTTATTGGGAACAACTTGTAGTATCCATGTTTTTTATTTCGATGTGGATGGATTTTGTCCCACTATATGACAGAAAGCCAGTCAACTGCCTTGCAGCCTTTGCAGTACTATGAGCTGTACTAGTACTAATACTGGGGATGTTACATGCAGTCCAAAAATGTAGCAAAAGAAATGCAAATCTAATGCATGCTGACAGTGAAAACAGACATTATGAGCTAAATATTGTGACTTATTTAGCAAATGTGTTTCCATCTATCCTTTAACGAATTAGCTCTTTTCTGAAAAGCTATAGCAGAGTTCTTATGCTATAGCATAAGAACTTGCTAACTGAAAACAAATGAATTCATTTGTTTTGTTGATTCATTTGTTTTCAGTCATCACTTTTGTAGATCTATTAAATTTTTGTAATATTCATATTCATCCTGTTGCATGACCGCTGTAGCTTCAGCTACAGGGCAGCTTCACATTTACCTCTAGAACAGTTTAGTATACTGAAACATTGAAGGTGAAATCAGTCACTTCAAGCTTCTCAGATGCCGTGACTGCAAACCAAATCTCTTATACTGCGCTTTAAATTAAGAGATATTCACCCTTTGCAATAATTAAGGCATCAATAAGAGCTAAACAAAAGAGGGAGCTGGTGAGAGACAGTTCTGGTTAGATAAGTAGTAGTAACAGTTGCTGCAAAATTTGAAAGGTCAACATCTCATTTGACATTATCACTGGGAAACTATGCACAGTGTAGCAAGTTTTAAACAACTTCTTAATAAAAATAACTTTTAAAAAAGCTTTTTTTGCTTTTTAATTGTTCGTACTCAGGAGGGAGCACTACAGTGTCTTTAAGTGCATTCTAGTGCAGAGAAGTTCGATTGTAGCAGCTCACCTGTCCAGTGTAGGCGAAATCTAAAGCATGCTTCAGTCCAACACTGGTGACGCCTTGCAGGGTTACTTCATCTGCCTCGCTCTCCACCATACACAAGCTGAACATGGCCTGATGAGACAAAATCAAAGGAGAACCACATGAAGGATCAGACTTCTTCAGTCATAGTAAATAAAACATGGTTATGCTACGGTTCACAAAGTTTACTCCTCCTTTGGATGTATACAGAGATAGAGATCTATATAGAGCAGCATTTACAGATAAAATACACTTGCTTTGCGTTTCATGTGACTTGTGGCTTTGATAAACAGACAATTTAAGCCTGACAGGCGCTACATTCAGGATTTATCAAGCATCGATTTGCCGGCCTGGGGCCTGGAGACCAGCAGAAACAAACAGCACAATCGGTACCCTCTGTTACGCCTCGCCGTCTTCCTCCCATCCATGAACACAGACACACAGTCACATGAGCGCACGCTGAGCGCCATGTGAAATCAAAAGCAGCCAACACAGGATCTGCCACTGCTGAGCGTGAGTCCAGCTAGCCGCTCGCTAATCAAAGCTATATCGACTGATGTATCACCACGGAGGAAGAGGAGGAGGAGGATGAGGAGGCAGAGTCAATTGATCAGCGCCAACCAGCAGAGAGCGGCACCACAGAGGGGCGGAAAAAACAGACGAGGTTATCAAAAGTAATCGGTAATTTATGTTTTCCGTCAGGGTTTCAAACCAGCAGCAGCAAAAAACAAAAAAAAAAAACAAAAATGAACATTAATTCTCCATAAAGGAGAATTTTTTACCACAATTGACATTTTTTTCCTTTTTCTTCAGTTTCATTACTTCAGGATACCAATCTTGCTAACTCTTGATTTTTAACTATCTTTTTAATCACAGTGTGCAGGCTGCATCCCCCAACTACAAACAGCTCTGCATGTTTTCAAAGCACAAAAGTCTGTTCTGTTATTATAGCATGCACACTACTGCCACAAAATCAGCAATAACTCATCTCATTTTCTCTAATTCATAACACACATGAACTTAAACCAGAGGAAGATACATTCCCATCTCATGCAAGTGATTCTGTATTGATTTAAGTGACGCATTGTGATGTTTAAACTGTGTGTCTTCTAGTCACATAGTGCCATTTTATAGAATAATCAAGTAACTATGTTACCTTCAGTTGTTGAAAAAGTGCTACATCTATATAAAATATGACTTAACAGATATTTTATTTCTTGATTTAACGCCTTAAAATTGGGTCTCTGTTTCTTTAAAAACTCCTGCTCTTTCTGAAACTCATCACAACATGGCTTCTCTATCAATCCTTTAACAATGTTTGTACCGGCGTTTCATTGAAAAGTAGCTCCTATCATGAGCTCAGCTGATGCTCAGTACCACCAGGCATTTAGTAATTACTGCTGGCTAGTCTGGAGGAGCTAGTCTGCGAGGCATAAACTGTAGATTGAATACTGTATACCTGAGGAGGAGTTGCACCTATCGGTGGTGCTAAATCTAATCATAAGCTTCTCACAGCTGAATGGTTGCCATGGGAGATTAAAGGATTTCTCAAACATGCATGAAAGAAACAAAACAACTCTCCAGGTATGTTTTTGATGAGGAAATAAAATTGTAACATGATATAAAGCTAAAAAAAAGTCTGTTTTACATAATACTGCAGCTTTAACCAAAGCATATGCAGAATTCCCCGTTTGATTCCCCCCCCAACTGCACAAATTAAAAATCTCCTGGTCCACTAAGCGAAGGAGGGCCGGTGGCTTAACTCGGGGTGTTACGGTGGCTGATTTATGATCAGTGTGTGCCAGAATGAAAGACACACAAGACCAGGCAGAAGCACACCAGTATAAGTTTGTTTGGACACCGTTGGCTGAATCGGCCACCCGCAAAGTCACTGCCGCCGTTCTTGGCGGAGACATCCAGGTAGCCGCTGATGGTGACGGATGGCTCCTGTGATTTGGGGACTCAGAGACACAGTGTGCCACAGAGCCCCGCCCACTCTGGGCCTTTCACACAAAACTGCAGCTCTGCGGATAGACTGACCTGCTGGCAAAATTTATGTGTCTGCATGTTGTGATAACAAGACTTAGAGTGAAATATTAGCTTTCAGAGAGGTTGTTTCCCTGTGGGGGAGAAATATTGGGTCATTTCTTGAGGGCTGGAGCTATTTTTACGAATAAGTTTGTCAAAAATGTTGCAGTCTTACTTTACACCAAAAACACAGTGGTCGGGCCTGTCTGACTAATGCAAAGGTCATTTTGTCTTTTATTTTTAGCTGTGTTTTACTATAAAACACTTATAATTGTCCTTAAATACAGTTCACATTATAAACAATTCAGTCTAAAAAGAGCAATGATGAATTTCACCTATGGTGCCTTGCAATAGTTTCCATACCCATTGAAATTTTCCACACACTGTTCAATTTCAGGCTTAAAAATGTAATTGTGTTACTTTGGGATTTTAAGCCAGAGATAGACCAACAAAAAGTAGAACATAATTAGGAAGTGGAAGGAAACAATATGTTTTTTGAGAATTCTCTACAATTAAACATTTTATACGTGTATCATGCAGTTACATTTAACGCCTTTTGATTCTAGACCTCTTTTTTCTTTCATGTTCATTTTAACCCCAATAAAAATGTAGTTTAAAAGAGACAGAATAGAAAAGACAACATCTCTGTCAGCCAAACATGCAAATGTTAGAGAAAATATAGTAAAAGTTATCTTATGTAAAGATGTTTTCATATTTTAATGTGACTGGAGGTTTGTAAGAGTTGACAAGTCGAGCAAAAATATCAGACTTTCAGGATTTTTATTTAGGTTAAATATGGAGAGAATAAAACACTCCAACTTCCAACATATTTTTCAGGCTTTGATTGATTTATTGATTGATTGATTGATAACAATCAACTAAGGTGACGTGAGCACTTAATGAGCTCATAATAGCTACAGTAAGAATCACTGGAAAATTCACATCGCATCTCATGCTGTTGGATAAAAATCCAATAGAAAAAAAAATCGTAGGCAAACTGGCACTATGCTACATGGTATTAAAAGACCGACATTAAATGTGGCCCCTTACTAGGCCCAAGTAGCAAAAACCAATTAAATTAAAAATAAAAAGTGATTCTGTTGATGTACTTTCAAATTACATACAGCATATAGCTAGCGTGTATAAACCTGACCTGAGCCCCGACCACAGCAGAGGACCCTAAGCAGCCTGAAGGTCAGCTCACACCCAACCTCACTCTGCTGATGCCAATCTGCTTCACTACTGGGGAAAAAAACATAACAGTTTACCAAAAACTATCCATATTAGAAAACATCACTACGTTTTCAAACGTCTTAGCCCTAGCAAAAATAGCCTTTTGGGTCTTGCATTGAATAGTTCATAGCTGCCCTTAATAATTTAAGCAAACCCTTTTTCAAGTAAACTTGTGCTATATAGTAAGACGTTTCCACTAAATAGATGAAACAAAACTGTGGTAATATCTCAAAGGTTACACAAATCTACACTTAGCCAATTAGGAATCAATTGCAGTAGTGTACACAGAATGTTTGTCGCCAAATCATAAACCTCCTGGATATTAATTTCTGTGCCGGCTGAAGGATTTTATTGCCATTACTCTCACTATGAACATCAGCCTGCCATATTTATATGTAAAGCAACAGCATTAAGACTATGTAAAAAAATAAATAAATAAAATAAAAAGTTATTGTAATGTCATATTTCTGGGAACTTTGATTAACAGGTCAAAACTATCACTTTAAAACAAATATACCTCAAGCGTACAGCGCTAGTCACATGTTGTTTTAATAATATTTCAAGTAATATGTTGATAGTGGCATTATTATACAAGTTCGCCCTCTCAAGTGCCAATAAACTTTAATTTTTTACAGAACATCCAACACTGGAACTGGGAGATATTTTAAATATCCAAAATAAAATACAACAACCAAAAACAAAAAATAAAATGCATTATGAAGTCTCTGTAAACAAAACTGTCCTTCAGAATGGAAATCATGGAGCTCATTTTAATTTATCAAGCGATTAATTGAAGAATTATTTATTGCCACAGGCTTAGTTAAAATTTCTAGATAGTGAGACATCACTAGTTTTGAGGGAGCCTTTGGTTTTGCAATTTTGTCTTTGTAATCAGCAACACTCGGGTAAAGGTTTATAATCTACATTTTCACTTGAGTCCGGCAATTTAAGTTGTGGATGTGTGCAGTGGCTAAGGGTGGAGAATGATGTGGGATGTGACTGACTTGGCCAAGTGTCCCGAAACTGTCCAAACATCGTCACAAAGGGACGGAGACGGAGACGACACCTTCAGGACAAGTCACCGAGTCACGCCTGTTCAGGTATTCCATTACTGTCGCTCTCATCTGCTGGACCACATAATGTGTCATAATCACCACTACAAGTGCCGAAGTTTCTCTGAGTGTGAGGGGAAGAAAAAAAAAAGAGGCAGGAAGAGAGAGCAGACACAGCTGCCATTTACCGCATGAGCCGCCCTCATCTCTTGAGCAAATGAACAAACTTAAACCCCGCGATGGAGTCAGATGACAAATTGAAGATAACATCGTTAGCCAACACAGAGAAACAGGAGAGCTCTGCTTGCGAAGTCACTTTTTCTTGCTTACTGTTGCACAGTGATCTAATAATCTGAAAGATGGGAGACGCGGCGTTGCTTTTGCTGAGACGAAACTTAAAAGGCAAACATTTATGCACCTTTCTGGAGAACAAAGGTGGGGTAAAAAAAAAAAAGAGACAAGAAAAAGACACACAAAAGGAGAAGAAGAGTGTAACTCCCCCCACCATCAGCACTCTGTGGAGAGATGTAAAAATAACCTGGGCACACAGAGTAGCACAGGGGAGGTATAATCCCCGGGCAACTTGGACATATTTAATCTGCTTCTCATTTGGAAGAGGGATTAGTATCTACCTTCTAATCTTCTCAGAGTCCCCAAATTAAATCTCATCGCTGCAGTTCTCTATGTGCAACGGGAAATCTCCTGTTTGGATATCTAACAGCATGTGTCTGCCTGATGCTCCTCTGAGGCCTAACCAGAGCAACTAATGCTAGGGTTCAGTCCAGGAGGACCTGACCTGAGTGAACAAAACTTTGTATTTCATTGTTTGCCGCCTCTTGCAAACGTTACCATTTCAGTCTCTTCAACTCTTCTTGGCAAAATGAAATGGGTCAAATTATTTTTGGGAGGCCAGTGAAAGTGGAATATCTCATCAGATAAGAGTGATCTCACAAAAAAATGTTAATTGGAGCCTAAGTTATCATAGGTGGCGCCACAGTCCTGAGCATTAGGATTATTGGTGCACTGATCTTTAAAAAGTTTGACCTACTGATTGCAATTTTGACCGATACCGATTTTTTATTTTTTTGTCTGGAAAGTTGCTAAGTATACCTACAAATCAGCCTGTCAAGATAAGAAATGTTGCTTGACAATGTATTGTCCAAGAAATTATTGCGATAAAGGACAATAGTGTCATTTCGAGTCTATTTTCAAGTAATATAAAAACAGCACGATAATGCAAGTTCTCACTCTCAAAACTGATAAACTTTCATTTCTATAAAACACTTAACACTGGAAAGGGAAGACATTTTAAAGAAAGAAAAACGACCAAAGACTATATAAACAAAATTGCCCTCAAAAAACTATAATCACTGACTTCAGACAAAACAGACAAAACTGCACTACTAACACTTCTCTGGTTTACTGCTCCTACTGCCACACTCTAGTAAGAGACCATGCACCAGCTAAAGTAGCCGACTCAAGAGGTCACTCCTCCGTTGTGCTAAGGAAACGATAAGGTAGAGAAATATGCACCAGAGTGAAAACTTTTATCATTCAGTCTTTAGTAGAAGCAGAGATACAAGGAAAACAAACATGCAAATGGGAATTCAGGGTTTCCCCCTGTGTATTGTAAGCCTGGCGGGCCACCAGACTTAGCATTGTAGGTTTATTTTAAATAGGATTTTTTTTATACACCAGTAAAAAAAAAAATCCTATTTAGAGTAACGATTAATTAAGCTAGAGTTGACGCATTGACCTGTGCGTGAGGGGAAGCGTCCCTGCACCTGCCCGTTACGATGAGTGTTGATGCACCTCATAATTTTTATAAGTTCTTACAATGTTTAACTCAAAAACACAGTGGCCCTCGGGTGGACTGTCCTAGCGTCCCTAACATCAGGTTTATCAGGTTTTCAGGGGGAAACCCTGGAAATTATTGAGCGTACTTTAATTGATTTATTGCTTATTGTGACAAACCTAGCGACAAAGTTGGTAAATTGTTAACCTGGCATGACTGACAGACCCTCCCACATGACCTGGTGGGAGGGTCTGTCAGTCAGACAACTCTTACGGTAGAGAAAAGGCTGACTTCCAGACCTTTGCAAAGGTATATAAAATTGGCCGATCGCCAAAAATGAATTAATTATCGTGCACTCCTTATTAAGATGGTTTGTTGTGTGAAGTCTCCAGGTAACGATCAACACAAATTGTACCAACCCTGAAGTAGTCACTGCAGGCTGCCAGGACGGCCTTGTGAGCGTGGAACTTCTGCTCGCCGGCGACCAGGGTGACATCACACAGCTGACCATCCTTCCTCTGCTGGTTGAGGGCAGAGAGAACCGAGTCCTGGTGGGACTTTGAGTAGCAGAGCCTCTGTCCTGTCAGCATCTCCTTACTGTTAGACGCACAGAAACACACACAGCATTCCTTCAACAAGCAGAAAGCAGTGATTGGTATAAAAACATGACAGCTACAGAAATGTGCATCCACAATGTGCACAATGTTTTCATGTGAACCTCTGAGATTTTTGAAGAAATATAAACCTTTAGTGCCATTTTTGACACTGAAAAATGCATAATGTGGAAAAAAAATGAAGAGTTTATATTTTTCATTTAGATTGAAATGTATTGGAAAGTACCATATCTCTTACACAATTTTGATTTTTGTGTATTTTTGTTCTCCCTTTAATTAGAACTATCTTGAATATATTGACAAAAATATATTAATTCAGCTTTTAAAGGAGTACTTTAAAAGCGGAGTCATATCTTATTGCGTAAGATCCATAAATGTCTAGCGTTTATTGGATTTTATATGTATTCCAGTTTTATGACCTCTCAAGCATTATCAGGGGGTTTCATTTATTACTCATTATCAGATATCTCCCTTTACAGTTGTAATTCTCAAAGAATAAGTTATTTGACTTTAAAAACCATTAAGCTTTTTTTTAAAACGTCCTTGGTATGTTTCAATAAAATGTCTCAGTAGTCTTATTAGATCCATCCATCTATAGTGTCCACTCATTGTGTCAACTGGTGAAAAATAATGTTATCACCGTTCCTCCATTCATTTTCTCTACCAGCTTTTGCTCTGAATGGGTGGATCAGAGTGGAAAAGGCTTGGTAGAACATGGGCGCTCCAAATCATGCTTAAGAATAATTTGGAGACACCTATTAACCAAAGCAGATTGTTTTTGGACAGTGTGAGAAGACGTAAAAAGCCAAATACGCTGGAGTAGAGAAGGATGAGATCAGATGGTTTTCAGGACACAGATTTTAGGAGACAGATCCTTTAGTAGGGGCATGAAATTATAAACTAGGTTTGTTGTTGCAGAAGCTGTGTGTGTGACTGAACGCAACGTCTACGTGCAAACATGATTCTTAATTCTTTTTCTTTCTATTAATTCAAGAGTTTGTTTTTTTTTGTTCATTTCAAATGATCATAGCTAGTCAAATAGAAAACAGCTTTTACTTCAAGATTTATGTAAAGAAATAGACATAAAGAGGTCACATCTAACAGTAAAACTAAAGTCCATCCCCCTATATTTGAGTGATTTATCTATTTTGAAAATCTATAATTTTCTTCATTTGTTTATGAATCAAGAAAATTAAAACAGACCATTAAATTGCTTAAATCCTAGAGCCGACTGGAGAGTCATTTTCTTTGTAAAATAACTATATTTTGAAATTTGTTTAGTTTTTTCCTTTGGGTTGTTTGCTTTGCAAGTGTGTGTGTTTTAGCATTTATCATCACCTTGTTAGCCTCTTTTTTGCAAGAAATACTACATTGTACTACAAAATACTACAAAATATATAATATATTTTATAAGTCTAGGATGCTTATGTCATTTAATGCAAGGTCATGGATATAAGTTAACAATGACTTCCAGCAAACCTACATCACAGGTTAAAAATACTGAAGGTGAAAGGGACGGTGATGGTGATGCATTCTAGGTCAGAATTTCCCACTAGGAAAATTTACCTAAAACACCCAGAAAATAAGTTTCTCGCCTTGAAAGTCAGAGAGACCTCATTAAAAACTGACCTCAACATGAACAAGGCTGACCTGAGCCTGTAAAAAGCGGTGATAGAGGCAGCATCAAACTGTTCATTAGCAATTCTGTCAGTTTGTTCCCTATTAAATCATTTACTAGTTTCATTCAACCTCAATCTGTAACCATGTATCAGCAGTGTTGCTTTCCTGAAATGGAATGAAATAGGTATTAGTAAGTACTGCTAAAATTATACAGTAAATACACTGCTCAAAAAAATAAAGGGAACACTCAAATAACACATCCTAGATCTGAATGAATGAAATATTCTCATTGAATACTTTGTTCTGTACAAAGTTGAATGTGCTGACAACAAAATCACACAAAAATCATCAATGGAAATCAAATTTATTAACCAATGGAGGCCTGGATTTGGAGTTAAAGTGAAAATTAAAATTAAAGTGAAATGTTTCCTTTATTTTTTTGAGCACTATATATACAGTCAAATACAGTGAAATACACAGCGCATGCAGCCTGCAGAGCTGTCGCCCCAAATCTATCTTGTGTCCAGTTTTAGTCTTGGTTGCCTCTCTAAATGCTGTTGCCTGCCAGGAGGCTTGCTCTGTCACCTTCATGGTGATAGAAATAGGAAATAGGTGTGTAGGGAGCTCTGGTCTGGAGGTAGGGGGAATAATAACTCATGCTGCTTGTCAGGTACTCTGACAGAAAAAGAGATCCAGGAGCACAGAAAAGCAGGAAAACGGTTCAGAAGCAAAGTGATTTAACAACCAGAGAACTGGGAGGTAACATAAGAGCGAGGAAGAGGGGTGGAATCTGTTGATGTTCAGAGTAAATATGTCACTCCTGAAATGAAAATGTTACAATACTGCCTGTACTTTTATGAGGTCACAGTTAAATGTCAGGTATCTTGCTCACTTTTGTTCTTTTAACTGGAGGATACTTTTGAGCAGATGCCATAATTTCCTGATGACCTTCTTGGTGCTCAGCTACCAACAAGCTTTCCTTCTTTAAACCATTTGTGGATTCTTGACCACTTTAATATGAAAAAACAATTAGGTTCATGATGGAGTCACACATATTCATACTTTTGCACTCTTGTTTTCTTCATCTAACAAATCCACTTCAAGTGCAGAAATTGACTTCCTGTTTAATATGTCATGCCTGCCTCCCAAGTTAAGGACATACTATAGTATCACTGACCAGTGTTTATATTTTAGGTTAAACCCATATACACCATGTGTGAAAAGAGAAAGATTCTTTTAGATTGATTAAGTAGCTGGTAAAAAAAACAAAAAAAAAAAACTTAAATATCCTATCTTTTTCCAGTCAGTGAATGCACCACACTTTAAGTCAGCTATCTTCAATCAGTCTTGTGGTTAACATTTAAAGAAAGCATAGAGGTGTAAGAAGCTATTTAAAGGGAATTTAGCATTTATCTATGCTAGCCATGCTAACTACACTAATTGCTAAATATCAGATGCTAAAGTCAGTTAAAATGCTAGCAATTATTGATTACTTATGGCAGGAAGGCTGGAATAATATCACCATGTCAATACCAGTGTGTGCTATATTCATATTATAATGCACTGCTTTAAATGCAAATTAGTGTTGACAAACAAATTCCAAGTGTCACAACTTCAACTGTTGCATGCCAGTGTAATATTTAGAAATCTGGATGCTAAATATGGGGTCTCAACGCAGTAGATTACCACACCTGGCTCAAAATCCCAAAGGCTACAGAAAGTGTTGGAAGCTTCAATGGGAAAGGGAAGACATGGCTTTATTGCACGTCGTTACAATATTCATCAATAATCTGGATTTTGCAATTATTTTTGCGATTGTTTTTTTTGCAGTCAAAATCCCTGATTTTCCTGTGCTACATTTGAAATATTTTTGCAAATTTTTTTCTTTGTTAAACCCCTTCCAGGTGGGAGCCAGCAGTCACTTAAACACAATTTTTTTCCACTTTTTGTGAAAAATTTGCAAAAAAACTGACTAGTGCGAAAGAAATGCTCAAAATCTGTAGATTCTGTGTGAATTTCACGAAACTCCAAAACAAAAATGAAAAAAACTGTAGGAACCAAATAGCATTGCCAATGCCTAATTTCTTAATAATGTGCAGCCATATTCTCAATACTGCTCTTTTATGCTCTCATAATGTAGCCCTTTAAGAGAACATAGAGTCAATTAAAATCTGTAATAGTAAAAGGCAAAATTTCACAAAAACCATACATACATCATCATACTGAAAAAATAGCTTATAAATATACAGGAGCACAAGTAAAACTACATAAAGAAAGCTGATTTGGAAGGATTTTAACCATTTTTGACGCTATACAATATACTGTATTGATTTCTACATTGGACTTCCTATGATTTAATAAACAACAGTGATTTCGTCCCATGGATCAAAGTGATTCTTGGTCAATACATGGAGAAAAAGCAAAAAAATTAAAATAAAAAAAAACAAAACAACATGGATGTAAGATATGTTGTGACCCACAGCGCTACCTACCTGAGGCCGGGTTCAGAAGGCATGCCCCTTCACAAAGCGAGAGATGAAGGAGGGGAAGGTGTGATGTGCCTCCTGAGGACTGTTGTCTCCTCTCTGGGTGCAGACATCAGCCTGATAGGACAGAACAGCATGTCAGCTTTATTCAGCGCATCCACTTGACCGACCCAAACTGTCACAACCTCCCGTGCGACGTGCGAACACACGTTACCGAACGTCATGCCTAATGCTGACTTCTCCCTTCCCTTCGTAGCTGTTGACTTTGACAATTCTTGTAGCTGCTTTTGAAGCACGGGGGATCCAGTGACAGCCTCCAACAAAGAGTTCAGACAAAAAATAAAATAAAATAAACAATCTCAGCAGTTCTCAGAACAATCTGGGAGTCTGAATTACACCTGGTTCCTTCTTGTGTAGCTACAACCTTGACATAATGTGCAACACGCCTGAATCTGATAGTCCAGGGCTAATAAACGGGAACCCAGGAGGTCAGCACAGGAGCACTCTGAAATCCAAGCTGCACTGGGTACTCTGATTGAAACATACCTGCTTCCTGTACAACAATTAGTCTCACCAGCTCCTTTCATATGCACTGCCTCATCATTGGCATTTTTCATATTTCGTCACTTGGTTCATTTAATTTGTTGGAATTTTATGTCGTATGTCAACACAAAATTTTTATTATACATATTTTTATACATAGGTGCATATCTGACCTAGATATGCACCAATCTGATATTCATATCTGCATCAGTCCCGATATTGGAAAAAAATTCTACATCAGGTATCAGTGGCAATGTGCGCAATCCATAAGGGCAAGTCTATTCAGTCTAATTTTTTTCTGTGTTTTGTCTTCTGAGCGACTTTATGATTTATTATTTATCTTGTCTACTCTTATATTTAGAATTTCTAATCGGACTTTCTGAACCGTTTGAAAGAAGATTTGTCAAAGTTAATTTTTTACATGTTTGACCAAAGTAGTCAACGTATTTTTTTCGTCAGTTTCAGTTTTTTTAGTATTTATTTTAAATTGGCCGTCTTACGCCTAATCGAAAGGTCCAGTCAAAGACCAGACCTAAATCCAATTGAAAATTGGTGGCAAGACTTGGAAATTAATGTTTACAGATGTCTTCCATACAATTTGACTGAGCGTCAGCTATTTCCAGTAGAAGAAAAGGAAAAAAATCCATCTTTAGATGTAAAAAGCTGGTTTCAAGACATACTGGGTTTTGTGATACTTTGAGGTTAAATCCTAGTAAAATTCACTGGAGTTAGAAGTTGTAACGTGACAAAACGCCAAAAAGTTGTAAGGGTATGAGTATGTCTTTGCGTCTATGTCAGAAAATAAATGAAATCTCTGTTTTTTTCTGTATGAAGCTGAGGGCTGAATGTACAGCTGGCTGTTCTGTAGTCCCCACTGAGATGTATTGATCGACCTGTTTATGAATGACCTTCAGCCACATGGTCAGAGGCAGCTACTGACTGAGGGGGGACAGGGAGCACACCTCAGACAATCAAATAAAATCATTTGTTTTTCATTGAGTTTTACAACGTGGTTAGACAATGTATATGTTGGTTACATATGATGAAATTCGTCTTTTTTTTTAGATCTAGATGTAAACCGTGGAGATTAAATATATTTCAACGTTGGTGTATTCGCAGTTAATAATCACAACAAGTAGGCCATTGTTCCCTGCAAAGCGCTCTAATCTCCTGACTAAAGAAGAAAAAACAGACACAATGCCTGTGTAATGTTTTTTAAGCAGAGGAGACAGGCGGCTTTACAGATGAACAGGTAACAGGATTGAGGAGGAGGAAGAGGAGGAGGAAGAAGAGGACGAAGGTTTGGGTTTCCAAACAACCAGACCCCATTAGTGCATTATCTGTCACTTCCCAAAAAGCTTCCAGCTGTCAAAAGGTCTCCTAGCAACAGGCCAGCGCCTCAGTCCACAAACTATGAGGACAGAGAAGGAGGACAAGCCCCCACATTTACAAACACAATGACCCTGTTGCATCCCACAGCCGCGCCGCGCGCGTACATTTCTGTAGCACCTTACGTTCACGCACGGATTTCACTGATTTCGGCTCGCTTTTAATCCTAATGTAACACGGGTTTACGTACCGCATATGAATGTGAAATGAGTCGGCCCCGTCCTCCGTGGTGGCGCCGCCGTTACAAATGTCATTTGACGTCCGTAGGAGCTGGTCTCCTTCCCGTCCACAGCGGGGCGAAACGGGAACACAGCCAGTAGCAGAGGCACTCACTTACCGCCGATACTTTATTGGCTGTACCCTACTGTAGCCCGTCAGATATTACGTTATAACCCCGCCCCTAAGCGGTGCTAAGTCACATGAACTCCGGTGTTATATAGCCGAGAAAGCGCGCCCCCGCGTGGTTAATTCAGACAATGCATACATAATAGGATTTCTGACATTTATTTTGTAGACACATAGCTTTTTACTGTAAGCCAGGGGTGTCAAACTCCAGTCCTCAAGGGCCGCTGTCCTGCAACTTTTAGATGTGCCTCTTCTGCACCACACCTGAAAAGAATAATTAGGTCATTAGCAAGGCTCAGGAGAACCGATCTACACAGGGAGGAGGTAATTAAGCCATTTCATTCCACTGTTTTTTACCTGTGGCACATCTAAACACTGCAGGACAGCGGCCCTTGAGGACTGGAGTTTGACACCCCTGCTAAGCAGTATTACTTTTTCAATGCTGTTCAGCTCTGCACAAAAATATACGTGAATTCACCTTTTATAGGCCATAAAGCATAAAATCTGTGAACTCATGGTTTCAACGTTGCCAAATTTAATTGACTGCACTGGGCTTTATTCAGGGATGTCTCTATCTTGTCTCTAAATTGTATTTTCTCTCAGAGTTGAAAGAAATATTTTTGCTAACGCATGGGTTCCAAATTAGAACATGCACATGCAAGATTTCATAAGAATCCTGAGACTTAGGAGTAATATTTAAGTGCATTTTTAGATGTAACTGGCTTCATAATACATAAACACAAACAGATCTATACACAATTCTTTATTCTTTTCCTACTCCTTTTAATTTTTCTGCCAATCAATCAGACTTTAATGTAGCCTTTCACAGTAGATATGAAAAGAACGTTGTTGTTGAACACTTGTAGCATTTTGTTTGAAATGTGATGACATATCCTGGGGCATGCACCCTAGTAAAACAGGTCTGGCGACGCCCATGGTTACCTCAGAATAATTACTGTAAATCTGTGTTTGATGCATAGATCTGTGTCTTCTTTGATTGTTCAATGCTTAAATGTTTCTTCTTTATAAGTGCTGTGCTATAGTACTCCTGCTAGTCAAAACTGCAGTGTTATTAATGTGATTTTGAACAACTAGTTTGGTGAAATCAATCGTTACATTCAAACAGTTCCTTACATACTTTCCCCCCCCCAATAAAGCTAATTCCTATTTGATCACTTTAGCTTTTTTAAGCATTTACGTAAATAGTCTTTTCATTAGTTTCTACAAGGACTCAAAGTTTAGCAGTTTTGTCACTGGTTTCAATTAGTTTCTCTGAGGGAGAAAATAAGGGAAAGTGTTCAGTTCATAATCAATGACTCCACAAGGCACTGTTGCTTCGGTTCCTGGAATACACTGGAGTTACAATCCCCATATCTTTCATAAAACTTCCCAGGAGCCAACCTTTCTTTTAAATCTCTTCAGTTAGCATTAATCAGGACTTTTTTTTCTTTTTTTTTTTTTTTTTTTTTTTTTTTTTAAAGTATTTTTGAGTTTAAATGTATGGTGTGTCATCTTCCCAGTTCTTGTACTCCACCATAACAGCATATGTTATGGTGGAGTACAATTAGGAACATTTTCAGAAGAAAACCCCAAATACTACTTCCAGAAGATAAACAGTGTCTGAAAGAAATGCTTTTTAGAATGAGGATAAATCAGGAAAGCAGCATCATCCTTCATTGTACATCAAGTATTCAAGTGAGACCTCTTTGTGAATCACTATGTTCATACTAAGCTACTTGTCCGTATATCAAAGGAAATAACATTTAATATTTACCATTGACCCAACTTAAAATAGTTGAATAAATGTGTCATTGTGACAGGTTTCTATTAGCAAAGCACCTAAAAGTATTGCGAAAGTGCAAACTGAATGTTTCTCCATCTCAAGGCCATGCAAAAGGAGAATTAACAAGACAAGAAGCAAAGGGTCCCATGGTAACTCAGGAAGAGCAGCAGAAATCCACAGCCCAGGTGAGAGAATCTGTTGGCAAGACGACTGTTAGTCGCGCTCTCCACAAATTCAGCCTTTATGGAAGAGAGCCAGGATGATGTTTTTTTTATCATTTGCTGTTTTGCATTAAGCACAACCTATCAGCAGTGTGTATATATAATATATTAATCACAAAATAATTAATTATATATTGATTAATATACTATATATAAATATATATATATATATATATATATATATATATATATATATATATATAATTTATTATATTACATATACAATTATATATATATGACAGACTATGAAAATGTTCAATACATATAATGAAAATCAAAACGTATCTATATATGAAGTGAAAAAGAAAGAAAGAAAAAAGTCAAGTACTAGACAGAAAAAAATCCAGCCAATATGCAAAGAAAAACTATAAAGAACAACTGAAGGATTTCAGAAAAATTCTTCAAAATATAAAAATTACAACTATTTTAGACTTCCTGCCAGGTTCTGTGAACTTGTTATTAGCTAAATTCCCATGCTGCAAGTCATGCTTTCATTAACAATGACTAACAAACTGATTCAAGTGTTATGTAAAGAACATGTTGTCCAGACAACAAAATTTATGCCATTTCCTGATGTTGACTTTGGTATGTGCAGGAAACTTGCTTAATGAAGAAGGTGGCATCAAATAATGATAGGTTAAATGAGCACAGTGGTATGCCAAGGACTTACTGATGTTTTTTCTTTTTTCAATCTGTCTTTTCAAGCTTTCAAACAGAAATTAAATAGAATCTTTTGCTTAGGAGGATCATCTGCCAATCTCATTTTGAAACATCTGTATAACAATGCAAGGTAGATATTATATCATCTTATAGTGGCTGAAAACTTGAAAACCATAATTTATTACTTTTATTTAATATGCCAGGGCTTTATAAATTTGAAGCAAGCAAACTAGTTGTTACTACTAAGTGTCTACTGAAACAGTCAGTGTGACAAAATACTGTTAGTGAATATGTTTGAAAACTGAGCGGTTGTTCTTTGTCATCTTTATTTTATTAATCTTCATTACAGCTTTTGTGTGTGTTTTATAACATGCTATATGATGAGTTGTCATTTAAAATATTTATTTTTAATGGCAAATGTAATACATTCATAATTATTTAGAAAGTTAATTGATAATTATCATAGTTAACTTCAATTTTATTCAATTCATTTTGGATATAGCAACAATATACCCATTACATTGTGGCACCTTTGGCACTCCATACAACACACAGCTGTTTCTCTTCTTACTCCGCTTTCAGAGCTTGTTGGAGGCTACAGCGCCTCCTGGCGTCGACGCTATTCGATGGGAACACCGGACAAAAACAGAGACGGAGGAAATAGGTCCTCGCATTCCTTTAAAAAAAGCCCCTCTCCTTGGTGTTTCCATGTGAACTGCTGCTACAAAAACACGTTGACGGTAGGAGGTAAGTCATTTTAATCCGTGTTTTTTGGTTTTTCAGCTTGTGTTATTGTTCCCAATTTCCCACCGAAGTTTCACCGGAGCCTCCTGTCCCACCATGGCAGCGACCGAGGCAGGGATCTCGGCTGAACTTTCTCCGCACACTCGGTGTCTGTTTTCGTGGCTTAAAAGTCGATTCTGCTACCAGAATGTTGTCAAAGTTAAACAATTATAAAGCAACCATTACATCTAGTTACAGTGGGGTTTTTTATTCACCAACAGGTGGGTACGTGTCAGCGTTACTTTGCTAGCTCTTAATGTAAAAGTTTAATAAGCCTACTTATGTTAATGGGTAATATTAGTAAGTGCATACACCACTACAGGTCGGTAGTGAGCATTGAGGTTAGTCTGAAGATTAATACTGCGGTTTGTTCGGAAATAGATAAAATCTGTAAACTAATAATTATCCCAAGTTCTATTATCTGTAAAGGAAAATATGACAAATAATCTTAAAAAACATCTTGTGCATAGTGTCTTCAAATGTGCATAGTTCCACATGGCCCCCCATATGAAATGACCATGTTCAGTGCTGAACGTAGTGAGGCTTTACCTTGTGAGAAACAGGATATCATTGGGAAAGCATTTAGGTCGGCTTCGCATTCATAACTCTAAGCTCCTAATATGCAATTGTGTATTTGGAGTTCTGACATTTTAATGTGAAGTTTTAATGGGCTCCAACAAGCCGAGACTGATTCTTCTGAATCACCTATGATCCTGTTGCATTCACCCCCACCCCCAGCCTGTGCAGATGCATGCGCACAAAGTTTGTGTAGGGATTGACTGGTTTATGGCTCCCAAAATCCGCCTGAGTTATGTTTCTGAGGAGAGTTTCTCAAGCTAAGCACCTCAAGGGACACGAGGAAATTCACTGAACGAGGGACTGTAATATATTTCTCTTTGCTGTACACAGGTAAAGAGACACATAACAACAAAAAATAAGTAAATAAATGCCAGAGTAGGGCTCCTAAAAGTGACAAATTTCATGTTAATCGCAATTTATTTACAGGGATGTGGGACCTGCTGCTCAGGCCTCTGAAATGTCTCCAGGAAAAGTGATCTGTGGATGATGCAGTGAGTCAGAAGGAAAAAAACCAAAGTCATCAAATTCAGGCAAAATATATCCCAAAGAGCAACCTCTTCCAGTTGACATAGAAGCAAGACTTCTGCCAAGTCAGCTGCTGCCAAGTCAGCTGCTGCCATGTTGATGCCAGGGCCACTGTGGTTGTGGCTGTCACTGGCATGGGTTGGAAGCTGCGGCTCTCACAGCCTGTTCACCTGTGAGCCCATCAAAGTGCATCGGTGCCTCGGTATGCCCTACAACATGACTTTCTTTCCTAACATGATGGATCACTACGACCAGGAAATCGCAGCTAGCAAAATGGAGGTAAGCCTAAACGACGTAAGACCTAACGTTCCTCCTCTCTGTACCCACCTCTGTAGAAGTACAGCTTCCTTTGAACTCTCGTAGCTTTTCTGCTTCTTCTGAAACGCATTACTGTTTCTGAAAATAACCAACTTTCATTCTTCAGCAGTGACTTCCACTCTGAAGAGTGTTGTTGTTACAACTATCTGGTTGTGGCTGTGTGTGGCGTGTTTGTTGATCTGACAATGAAACTCAAAAAAAAATCTGAATTTTGAGTTTCCAGCTGCATCTCTTTCCATAAACCTTTATCAAAACTCTGAAATATAATTTTATGAAAACCATAGATGCACAATCAGGGTTGTGCATCTTTAAATTCACTAATGACTAAAACATCCACCACTCCAAAGTCTATCAGCAGATTTTGCAAGGCATTAATGAAGTTTGTAGGCTAAATATTGATTGGTATATAAATCACTCTGCAGCTTGTGACATTTTTCATCAATGAGTAATGAGTTTACCAGCCAATGTAATAATTAATGAAGTACAATTAGGGTTGCACTGTTTGCAGTTTTCTGGATGACCAGCGATCTTTAAAAAAAAAAAAAAACCTGTTCTACCATTCCGATTTCAGCCAATAATTATTTGAAAAATCTGTAACTATAGCGACAAAATTACTAAGTTGGCAACAGTAGGGTGACTATTGTTAGCATATCCAGATGTGACCTTGTCAGTAGGGCTGTATAAATAAATCGATTTGGCGATATATATCAATATTTCCGCCCTCGAAAAGTATCGATTTTTCATCCCCGAGTATCGATCCGTTAAACAGTAGGGGTCCATAGCCTGACAGCTCTTTTTAACGTCTAGTTTGTTATGGCGTAGCAGCAAGACTCCGCCTCCCTCAGCCTAACTTTCAACTCGAGCTTAAAGTGCACATTATAAACTACACACCAGTTTTTAAATTGTGTTAATAGGCCAAGTATAACCTGAGTTATGCTAAAATTAGTAAACCATATTTTTCCGAATGTCAGAGAAATGTCAAAAGCGCCGCCATTCCCCGGCTTTTCCGATTATGTGAGAGGGAATGAGCTTCCAAACGTACAAAACGAAACGAAACATTAGATTCCTGTGTTTTTGGAAATGTAAAATCTTCAATAAATAACAATGGGCTGTATTTTGTTGCTGAGGAACGAAGTAAAGTTGCGCAAGTAACCGTGAAAGAGAAGCGGAACGGAGAAGCGGAAAGGAGTAGCGGCGCGAACGGAGCAGCTGCAAAAGCAGTGAAATCGCGAAATTAATGCAAATTTTGACTGGTAGCATTCACTTCGTAATTAGTTTTTAGCTTAGCGGTTTCTGTTCTGTATATAAAGGATTACCTGAAGAATGAACATGGGTTGATAACATCCGAAGCGGGCGCGCAGCGGCGCTGTGTTTTGAGCAGGAAGACGAAGAGGAAAAACCCCCAGCCGGAATCCGCGGCGCAGTGAGGATTTCCATGATAACAATGGCTGATCGATCATTCTTATTAGCAACAGACAAAAAGTATCAGAGACTGAGAGTACTATGAGATGCTGGCAGTCTGAGAGGCAGCTACTCAGAGATCCAAGCAGGGGAATAGCGGCGCTGCGTAGCTGCAGGGAGTCGATCACTACGGGGTGAGGCGGAGCCACTACTTTAGCAGGTAGAAGATAGCAGCTTACAGCCACGGCTAACTCCGGGAGCCAAGGTAGAAAAGCCTTTTTTCCCCATAGTCCAAAAGACTGCATTTGTGGCTGCATTTTGGAGTAAAAATGCAGCCACAGTGTCCAAAAGAAAAAACATAAGTGCAATCGTTTGCATATTGAGAATCTACAGAGGCTGATAATCTCCCCACTCTGCTCCTGGATTAGTTTAAATTTTTGAGTTTTATGTCAAATCCACATGAATTAAATGACAGAAACTAATTCTCTCACTGCATCTTTGATTCATTTTGTCCAGCTACAGACTGTTAGACTGTCCAAGTAAGTGTCAGGTATTGTGTAGTTGGTGCTTTTAATCAGTTTTCACTTAACTAAATTCAAGTCTGTGGAACACAAAATGTCACTAAAATCACTCTGTCCTTCTAAAATCTTTCAGAAAATCGTAAAAATGCACTGAATCGTAGCGAATTGTATTGCTCAACAAATATCGTGATACATATCGTATTGTGACCAGAATATCGTATCGTATCGTGAAATTATTGTATCACTACACCCCTACTTGTCAGTCAGTCCTCTCTCACAGCAGAGCTAAACGGGACAGCAGCTGCTTTTCCATTGACCACATAATTACGCAATTTGACATTTCAAAAATAAATTCGCTTTATTTTGTAAACACAACAATTTGTGTTTACAAAGAAACTTGCTTTTCAATAAAACACTTTGGCCTTAGGATGAGGTGTGCTTTAAATTTTTTTTCACAAGTCACATGACCAACAACCAGACGTTGCCACTGACGCAAACCAAGAAGAAGAAGAAGACGACAGGAAGTAGCTGGCAGATCATGGTGTGGCATGCTTCTGAATGATTATCGCGTGAACAGACTTATTCATGATGTCTGAAGGGTTCGGGAAAATAAAATATCTATGTTGATATTGGCCCAAATTCTCATACCGGTGCATCCCTGGTAACAGTCAAGTAGTGACCCTCCCGCTGCCCCACCCAATGGATACTAAACATGTGGTCCCAGATTGTAATGTGGTTGGAAATACTTGGAAACAGTGCAGGGCTGCAGGTGTTTGGAGCAGCCAGTCAGGACATGATGGAAATGTGAGCCAGAACCATAATTCTGACTTGTCAGTGGAAAGCGGTTTGCAGGTCAAAAGAGAAAGAGCAGAGCTCTGAAGGATTTATCACGCACTTGTTGGTAAACTCTTTAAAACAGTTGCACAACGACACATTGCATGTTGCTTCACACTCACCGTTCTGGATGTTTTACAAGACGATGGGTTAAAAAAAAAAAAAAAAAAAAAAAAAACCCCGCAACGATTTCTTTATGCAGAAATCTCTGAAAATGCAACTTTAATCAACTCTTGGTTCACTTTTTGCGGCGATCTGTAACAATACGCACCTATAAACTAGTCCAGTTGTGTGTTCCTCTGTTGTTTTTATGTTTGTTTCATTTTTCTTGGTAGAGCATCTTGTCTCCAGGCATTCCTTTGGGCCCAGAGTTCTGGTTACTTTTACACTCCGTGTCAGACTTTGTGAATATGAGCAGTGATCTGTTGAAGGAGTCTTTTGTGTGGCGTCTGGCAAAGGTTGCAGGTGTTCGATTTCACAGCAGCCTTGGCCACCGGCAACTCTATCGACTTTGTTGCGTAGAGCCTTTGATTTTCAGAGGAAGGGGAGGGACCCGCCTGGTCCCACACAAAGCTGACTGTGCATACCACACCAAGTATCTTCTGTCTGTTAATGACTTACTCATCCCCCCCCCCCTCCACTGTACGCTCTGCTGTCTCCCATGTTACAGCAACAACGCTTGGCTTCAGCCCTGTCTGAAATGTGTAGCTGTTTATCACTAAGCCCTGGTGCTGGAATCCAACAGACTGCCTCAGTCTCAGCCCAGGTCGGCTTATCAATCCAGTACTCCAGAGGGAAGGCATTTGCTCCAAATTCCGGCAGATTCAAGAGGTGGGGTATTTTAGATGTTAGAATACCTAAAAAAAAAAAAGTAATGGGTGACAAACCTCATGTATCTTTTTCTTCTAGATAGAGATATTGTTTTGAAAAGAGTTGACCTTTTTAAAGCAGTAGTATTATGTAAAGTTGACTCTTTTTTTTAGCTTTACATTATTTTATAATGTTATTCTCTCATCAAAAAATATACCTGGAGTTTTGCTTTGACTCTTTCGTGCATGTTTGAGAAATCCTTTTATGTCCCATGGCAACTATTCAGCTGTGAAAAACGTCTGGGTGGACCTAGCTCCGCCTTCAAGGACGAAGCTCCTCCTCAGAACTGCAGCTTCTTGGCTTCCAAGCTTCCGCTTCACAGAACAACTCCCTCAATCAGCTCCTTTAGACTAGCCGTCTGCAATTAGCAAGATGCTAATTAGAACTGCGCAACTGACGAGCTACTTGTCAGTGCAACGCTGGCAAAAATGTTAAGTGGAGCGATGTTACGCTACGACTTCCTGAAGGCAGAAGTTTCAGAAAGAGCTGGAGTTTTTTGAAGAAACTGAGGCCCAATTTCAAGATGTTAAATTTCAAAGTCAAATTTCTCACTTCTAACAATAGCTATGCCACTTTTGACAACTTAGGAACTTTACTGCTATATTTAGTCACTTTTCAGACAAAAAAAAAAAAAGTGGTATTGACCAAAATCAGAATCAACAGGTCAGGCTTTTTAAAGACTTTGATCGACTATAAAAAAAACTGTAATCGTTGCATCTGTTCTGTCAAACTAAAGACAAGACAAACATATTTGATATATACATAATTTTTATAACAACTGAAGGTAACATAGTTACTTGATTGCGCTGCAAAGTGGAACTATGTGCCGGAAAAATACATAACACTGCCCCTTTAAGGCAGAAAAGGTTTGACTTAATTGCATTGACGCATGTTGATGGTTGGTGAAACGTGAGCAGTTTTTACTGTAAGCACTGCAAAGCAAATAAAGGTCAGATTGTTGAGCCCAGAAGGCACTCCGAGTCAGGGACCTCCAAAGGAGAGAAACAAGGGTACTTACTGTCAGAGAGAGAGAGAGAGAGAGAGAGGCGATCCTTGGCCTCACAGATATGGGACCTCTGCCAGAAAGGATTTAGGGAAAAGAAGCAAAACACTGAATAGCGGTCTGTGTTTTAGAGTATGCACCATTTGGTTTTGGGGGTAAAAACACAAACTCCTTCATGTGTCTTGACTGCATCTCCTAAATATCTTAAAATTACTCAGCAGACAAAGTTTCTGTAGTTAAAAGGTGGCTTTAATGTCAACTTGCTTGTTTCAGAAATGTATTTCCTTTCATTTCCTGCCAGCTATATTGCGTACCCCCCCCCCATAACCACCTGACCCCTCCCGCCGCTCCCTCGTACGCCCCTCTCCAGGAAGTTCTTGACCAGCGTGTTGAAACAGAAGAATATGCTTCCTCTCCAGCCGGTGAATGGGCAGCTTTGTGCGCCGCTGAAAAGAACGGTGCAGCTTATCACAACAAATTTCAGACGGAGATTGTTTCACGGTCTAATTTTATTAAGCAAACATGACCCACGATGTCTCTGGGTCTCTATGCCTTTGTTATTTTTAGATTATTGTTAATTCATGACAACAGACGATATCTTTGGAGGAGACGGGAAGGATCGTGTCCTTATATTTATGATTCTCTGCTCGAAAAATAGTTTTAGGTGTTATCTAATCATCTATCTTCTTGCAACCTGCTTAATTCAGGATATTCCTTTCACATTTTTCCCCCCACCAATCGCTTAACATAAGCAAAATGTTGTGTTTTCCATAGACTTCATTTTAGAAACATAACCTCTGTAACCAAAAGTCTCAGTTTTAAAAAAATAATTTTTTTCCTCTCCGGTTGCAGCCGTTTATGCCCCTAGCAAGCCTACAGTGCTCACCGGACGTCCACCACTTCCTGTGCCAAGCCTTTATCCCGGCGTGCAGCGAGGAGAACCGGGTGATCCGCCCATGCAGGGAAAAGTGTGAGGCCGTCCTGTCCGACTGCGAGGAGAACATTCGCATTTTTGGCATCACCTGGCCTCCTGAGCTACAGTGCAGCAAGTAAGAGGACACACCCACCAATAACAAACAGCAACTTTGACACATTTAGTCACATTACAGCCATAGGCTTTTTTACCCTTCGCTGTACTTTATATAAAGATTTTGTGTAATAGACTGGGTCTGCGCATTACTAGGTTTGCAGTATTGCCTTTGAATATTGCAATAACCATGTCGGTCTTTACTACTCTCATTTACCAATTGCCAATTTATTAGCTGAGCGATTTATTGGCTGTACAATTTATCAGCGACTCCTTATTTTTCACCAAGTGTAGAGTTTTGCATGTCGACCAAAATGTTCAGATGTGACCTCATCCAACCAGAGCATCCTCGTCCACATCGTTTGGTCTATAATGTTCTCTAAAAATTCACAATGGCTTCCACAAAACGGCTGGATTTCTGATGAATTTGAATTATAGTAACTTATGAAGGAAAAAGTTTTTTCTGGATGTTATTTAGGAGCATCAGGGTAAAGCCCCAAATACAAATGAAGCAATTTTTTCCCGTTTATTTATTTTTTTCTGTAAAACATTTTGACGCATCTTTTTTCCTTCATGTCACAGTTGTGCTGTACTTTGCATTGTTCTATCAACTATTGCTAAAATAAAACGCATTGAGGTTCACGGTTAGAGAATTAGAAAAAAAAAAGCGTAAAACATTCTACAGGTGTGAATGCGATTGCGATTCCCTATCAGCCTCATCCTATCATGCTCCTGTCCTCTAGATTGAAACCTTGCGGGTTGGACGGTTCCGCCCTGCCCTCCACCACCCCGGTGACCCCTTCGTCCCTGAAGAGAGACCTCGGCTTCTGGTGCCCGCTGCAGCTGAAGACCAAGCCGGGCCACGGCTCCTCGTTCCTCGGCGCCCAGGACTGCGCCCCGCCCTGCTCCAACATGTACTTCAGGCCTCACGACATCGAGTTCGCCAAGAGCTTCATCGGCGTGTGCTCCATCATCTGCCTGGGCGCCACGCTCTTCACCTTCCTCACGTTCCTCATCGACGTCAAGCGCTTTCGATACCCGGAGCGTCCCATAATCTTCTACGCCGTCTGCTACAGCTTCGTCTCCCTCATATACTTCCTCGGCTTCCTGATCGGAAACAACGCCGCCTGCACCAAGGCGGATCACCACGGCGCGGTGGAAACCGTGATGCTGGGCTCGCACAGCAAAGGCTGCACTCTGCTTTTTATGCTACTTTATTTCTTCACAATGGCGGGGATCGTCTGGTGGGTCATACTCACCATCACCTGGTTCCTGGCAGCTGGACCCAAATGGAGCTGCGAGGCTATCGAGAAGAAAGCGGTACGGTTCCTATTTGTAAACTCCAAACAACTGCAGTTTGAAGTTTATAGTTTTCCTAGACAACGCTGCATGTTGTTGTTTACATCCAGAAATTTTCCACGTACGCAACAACGCTGGAGGGCAAAAAGATGATTGTTTTACTTGCCATTCACAGACTCACTGCTGCGGTAAAACAATTCTGTTTTCAAAATGAAACCTGGAAATGTAGCTACTATTAATTCAGTGCAGTGTGCTACAGCAAAGGGGACAATAACACAGAAAATCCTTTGAAGAACAACCCAGAACCACTCATATTCTTCTTTTTTTGTCACTTTATAACAGCTATTCCACACACACACACACACACACACACACACACACACACACACTTGTTGCCATAGCAACCGACTGACAACAGCTCCTCTAATGCATCAGAGTTTAACACCAATAAACACAGAGATATTTCCCACAGAATATAACATTCAGTGTGCTGCTGTATCATGTTTTCAGGCTTCGTGTTTCTTTTGTGATCATTAATAAGTGATCATCTGAACTCAGTGGTGGTTGATTAGCTAATTTAAACACCTGCTCTCAAGATGGTCTGTCAGAGATTAGATGTGTGAGTCTCATCTACATGTTAAGGTTGTCAAGGTCGAGCTAGAATAACTGACCTACTTCCCTCTCCCTCACTAATTTATTTATTTTTTTGTACTCAAAACTTTTCACTGACCTGTCAAATGAGAGCGTTGAACCTTCTTTTTTTAAGTTGTCATAATGTTGACAATTGGTAGCAAAGCACTGCATTCGTTTTCCTATTGAACATCATGTGTACATTTAAGATTTGGCGCGTTATGATGACAACTGAACAGATGAATCCAAAGGTGTTCTTCCTCAGAGAGCAGTTTTCTGCTGTCTGATTATTATGCGGGCGATAATGTGGGCATCTAGAAAAATCTGGTAATTATGCTCCAAAGCAACAGTTCTCTCCATGTTCTGTGTCTCTAGGTGTGGTTCCACACCGCCGCCTGGGGAATCCCCGGCGCGCTAACTGTCATGCTGTTGGCCCTGAACAAGGTCGAAGGAGATAACATTAGCGGTGTCTGCTTCGTGGGGCTGTACGACCTCGACGCGCTGCGGTACTTCGTGCTCGCCCCTCTGTGCGTGGGCGTCGTGGTGGGCCTCTTCCTCATCCTGGCGGGCATCGTCTCTCTCAACCACGTCAGGCAGGTGATCCAGCACGACGAGCGCAACCAAGAGAAGCTCAAGAAGTTCATGATCCGGATTGGCGTGTTCAGCTGCCTCTACCTGGTCCCGCTGGTCACCCTGCTAGCTTGCTACACCTACGAGCAGAGCCACCGCAGCTCCTGGGAGAACACCTGGATCAATGACAGGTGTCAAGAGTATAGCATCCCCTGCTCCCACAAGGTATCTGTGTCTGCTCCTGTCATTCACTCTCAAATACTGGCTCCGATCTTATCAACCGATTTTATCTACCTCTGTGTAGATCTGTAAATCAGCGAGTAGCAGTGTTTCCATTATAAATATCCACAAAACCTTTTCAGTATTCAATTAATATAGACAAAAACACAATTTGAGAATTGTGGTGTTTCCATTAAATAAGAAGTGCAATTGAAATCACACATGAATAAGTCTGTACACACAATAAGTCATTAAAAATTAGAGATAATTTATGTATAAATGCAGTGTTTTTGGGGGGAACTGGTCAGCTGTTTTTACAGAACTGTGGATTCAACACTTAGGAACTGCAAACTCAACTTTTGATGAACTGTGTGATGACCTGTTGTTGAGCCAGCTGTGCATTGTCCAAGGAGGCCAGTTTCTACACATACGTTTAAACTATTTGGTCTTCATCTACTGCAATTACATCATGGTGGCTTAGTTGAATAAAAAATATATATAAAAAAGTGGCAGAGCAGCACATAATGCCTTCTTTCCCAGCACCAGATTGTCAGAATCAACTTAGCCCCTTGAAGAATGCCAGTTTTAGCTTCAAATTGGATTTCTTAATAAACACAATTTGTCTAGATCACAAGGATCTCGTTAACATCCTTGTCTTGTCTGTTTCAGGCCACGGAGCTCCACCGTCCCGACCTCTCTCTGTTTCTCGTGAAATACCTGATGACGCTGGTGGTCGGGATATCTGCCGTGTTCTGGGTCAGCAGCAAAAAGACCTGTTCCGAGTGGGCGTACTTTTTCAAACGAAACCGCAAAAGAGAGTAAGGCTCTCGCATCTGTGACGTAGCGACAGTAACCAGAAGGAGCGCTGCCATGTCGCGTGCTAACGGGTCTCATTCTGTGGTCCGCAGCCCCATAAGCGAGAGCCGCCGGGTCCTCCAGGAGTCCTGCGAGTTCTTCCTGAAACACAACAGCCGCGTCCAGCACAAGAAGAAGCACTACAAACCCACCTCCCACAAGCTCAAAGTCATCTCAAAGTCTATGGGCACGAGCACCGCCATCTCTCCCGCCAGCACCACGCACCAAGGCTCCTCTGTGTTCGGCAACCATGAGCCGCACGCGAGGGGCTCCCTGTCCGAGACCTCTGCCAGGGAGCACCTGGACCGCAGCGCCTCCGGCCGAAGCTCCAGGAGGGAGCGGGAGAGGGAGAGAGAGGGCGGGGAGAGGCGCAGCAAAGGTGGGAGCTCCAGTAAGGTCAGCAGCCGCTCGGAGAGCATGAACAGAGTAGCAGACGGCAGGTAAGAGGGTTTTTTTGCCTTTTCTTCAAGACTAAGCAATTTTTACAAACTCATTGTTTCTTGAGATCTTTTTAATTTTGCCACAATATTTAAATTTTAACCCTTTAACGAGTTACGTAGTGGTAAAGTGCAGACTCTTAGCTTTGTTCATTGGTTCTTCTGCACACAAATGTGACAAAAGTCCATAAAACAAGGGTGGAATCGTCTTCTGAAACTCTTTGCTGTCTTTCTGGGCCTTTTTAGGTGCAATATTTTAATATGAATTAAAATATACAATGAAAGCAAATTGTACATTTTCTTGTTTAGAAAAAAATAATTGAAACCTATACATATATATTTTTTTCAGGTTTAGATCAAATATCTCTTAAATCTTAATCTATGGGCGCACTGATAAATCACCGCGATTTCCTTAGTTTCGAGGGATTAGTGATCGGTCGATACTTGAATGACAAGCCGATTTTATCCACCTCGGCAAAAGTCTGACTTCCGCACATGTCCGTTTAACAGAAGTTATCCCACTGTTCCTTGTCATACTTAGCCACTTTTCAAACCAAAAAAATGTCGGTATGGGTGAAAATGAGAATCGGCAGGTCAGGCTTTTTACAGATCAGAAAACTGCATTTGGTGCAGCCCTACCTTAAGCATCAGTAGAACTTGCTTAAAAAATTGATTTAGCTCCTTAGTAAGCATTGCCTTGTAGGTTGTCACTGAGAAGCATTTGCGTTTCTCTGTAATAGACCTTCAGCCTCTCCATGGTGGCCCACCCTTATCTCCGATCTGCCATCTTCACCTGAAAAACCTCAAATCAATGAAATGCTTTTTCTTTCTTTCCTTTTTACCGTCATAATTTGGCCGTTTCTGAAGCTCGTTTTCTCCTGCACATTTTCTTGGACTGTCTCACTTATAAATGGGATCTCGCTTCACAGTATGTCAAATTCAAATGTCGCACTCGGAATCAGCCTTCTGTCTAATTAACGAGGAGATGATGAAGGAACAGCTGCACCTGTTTACGAAACAGTTTTCATTAAAAATGTAAATCCTTTTTTATGCTTACGCTGATTTGTCCAATTACACCTGAGCCCTGAAATAAAAAAGGTTCCGCAGATCAAGTACACATCGGAGGTTTGATTTACTTGGTGGAAAGTGTGTATTTGAGCAGAGACTCTGTAAATTTTACTACGTTGAGCAACAAAAACAACATATAAGCGGCTATAATTTCTGCATCATCAATCTGTATTGTGCCTTTGTGTTTAGAATGACTCCAAAAAGCGAGCTGTCAGACGCCAGACAAGCTACAAGTGGACAACAGCAGCAGCAGCATCTGACTTTGAACCAATCACACAGCAGCATTCTGGACTCCGCCCACCAGAAGGTGGACAAGGCATCAGAGGAGAGTAAGGACCCAAAAGAAATCTAAGCTAAAAAAATGTTTCCTGTTCAGTCTTCCAGCTGATGGTGGCTTAAAGGTCTTTTAAGTTGTATCCAGTGAATGTTTAGCAAACATCAGCTGGTTTGTTGGACCAGATATGTGTAGGATTTAGACTGCAGCTGCTCAAGGTGATGATGACTGCGTGTTCCAGCTTTACCGATCTTTTAGTCCGAATGTTGAAGAACACGGCTGGATCTCAACCAGGCTACTACCAATGGACTTTTAGGAACATCGCGTACATCACAAACACTTTTTAGAGATTTTAGTTAAACAGCATTCAATTCCTTAAAAAAAAAAAAAAACAACAAAAAAAACAACTGCATCATGATGTGTGTAAAATATTATTTTTATTGTAGAATTCAAGCTTTTTTGCTGTATTAGTCCACACACTGAATTTTTATTAGGTGGTTTATAATGTCGCCAAACATTCAGCCCATGAAAGTCTTCTGTTTTTGGAAGTCTTATTGTTACTTTTGGATATGTTGTTTGTTATAAGACCAAGTATGTAACCACTCTTAAAAGATGCTCTTAAACTTGAAATAGTTGAATGTGCAAATTTATTTTTGAAAAGCTTTCCACTTTTTTTTTCTATCGTGAACTTTTTTTTTTTTTTTACATTTTTTGTACACTGGTGTCTTTAAAGACATATCAACTGGACCGGATTAAACCATCCATCCATTTTCTGAACACCCTTGTCCCTCAGTGGGGTCGGGAGGGGTGCTGGTGCCTATCTCCAGCTAACGTTCCGGGCGAGAGGCGGGGTCCGGATTAAACCACTTTTTGGCAAATAATCCAAACATAAACAAGCAGGCCTTTTTGCACTATATGGTATTAGAAGCACAAACCACAAATTACTGAATAGTAAATAAATACAAGCAGTGATTTATCGATATAAGTGTGAGCAGGCCTGGCTTTTCTTCACAATATGACTCTGTTACTATAATCTTCAAATTGCAAAGGTTTTCCTTAATATCTGTACAACTGGGGCATTTGACCTGTCCTGTGTGAATTCAAGTTCTCTTCGGACCTCCTGGCCAGCAGGGGGCTCTAGCTGTGAGGAGTATTCATAACATTTAAGTCACAAATAAATGATCTAAAGTTATTTTTGCACACCTTAAGTGAATCATATGACAATATATTACGTCTTCAATGCTGCATGATTCTTTGAGTTGATTTTTTTTTTTAACTCTGGGAGATGAGAAATTTCTAGAGTCACAAATTAAAAGGGAAACTGTCAATGAATGTTTTGTTTTGTATTTCTGTCACCTTATATGTGTAGTTTAATAATGTACCTTGAGTAGACTGTCAAATATTCTTTTTTTTTCTTTCTTTTTTTGTTGTTGTTTCCTCAGTTAAGTTAATTTTTGTACCTTTTGTAGTTTGTAAACTCGGACTACTGTGATGTTTTGAATAAAAACACGTACAATTCTTTTCTATGTTGTGTGAGTCAGTATTTTATTGAGACTATTTTTTATACGTCGGAGTTCAGTTAGGAATCGGAAGAAAAAGAATATCATATGAAATGTGGTGCTCAGCTGTTTTTACTCTGATACCCTTAAATGCAACAAATTTATCTTAGAAGTCACCTGACTATTATGTTTGTGTCTGTGTGCAAAGAATAGAAAAACTTAAGATATGGGAAGCAGATATAAAGACCTACTTAAGATTTGAACTCATCAGACTGTTATTTCTAAATATAAGAATAAGAATCGAAAACCACGTTTTTATCTTTTTTGCTTACACTTTACTGTTATGCTGTAGCGAGGCACTCTTGATCTGAGCTCGGATTTTTTTTTTTTTTTTTTTAACCACTGACTCAAGATCTTGACAGAGTGGCCTCACTGTGCCCCCTCCACATCACCCGGGAATGTTTTCTTTAGCTCCGTCTCTGCGCGGTGAATGGCTCCTTCCCCTGTCGGCCTGCCCTCCTCCGGCCTCCTGCTCAGACGGACTGTCGCCTCACACAGCGGCACACTGACTAGGCTGTCACCACCGGCAGGATGTCTCCTCTGGCGAGCCGCCTGCTCGTTCTCCTCTGCCTGGCTTTGCCTCTTTACGGGGTGGAAAGGGTGAAAAATAGAGGATACCGAAAGGAACCCGACGTTGACAAGGTAAGACCCTGTAAAAAAAAAAAAAAAAAATCACCTTAAAGACTCAACTTTTCAAAGTCGACTCTCTTGATTGGATGACTCATTAAAATGTGATTGTCACAGTCGGTGACCTTCGTGTCTGCGCCCCTTGTATTATTAATGCGTCTCATGTAACTTTCATTGATTTGTTTTTGCATATTCATTAGTCTCACTCTAGCCTTTTTAGTACTGTGCTGTTTAACGCTGTTTTAGGTGTCTTTTTATGTCGTGGAGTTGATTAACACGGGAGAATTCATTATTTTATTGGTTAATTCACTTGTCTTAACGCGAGGCACTTTAAAAATCATCCTCCTGCATCTGCAGATCATCGCTGTTTGTGTGGTTCTACAGTCAGCTGGTTCTCCGTTACTGGCAGCTCTCCAATAGACTCACTAGGCTCTTCAAAAAGAAAAGAAAAAACAGGAAATTGGGGTCTGGCTCATACTCTCTGGCTTTGTTACTTGTGTTCCCATTTTTCCGGTTGAAAATAACTTTTTATAGATATGAGCTGTTTTTGTTCATGGTTAACAGTTCTCCAGTTGGTTAATTTTAATGATTGTCATCCCCAATCCAAAGGATATTTGTGTAGATTTACTGCCTATGGGAATGTTGATGCAGAAATGACACATTTACCCCTTGAATTTGGGGTTTCATAAATAAAACTTGTGTTTATTTTAGCTAGGTTTCCTAGAACCAGTGACCCCCCCCCTTCCCCGGTCCCACTGCTCCCAGAAGTGTACATACTGAACCTTCAAGCAGTTACTGTAATTTATGCCTCCAACAAGCTGTTAGGTATACGCATACTTTTTTGACGGATTTTCAGGTTTTTTTTTTTTTTTTGTGCAGGGGCGGATCCAGAACTTCTTCTAGGGGCTTGTTGAAAAGGAGCCTGTAAAAAAGGCAAGAAAAAAATGATGTGGTGACCCCACCAAAATAAAAGACATAGCCAAATTTCATAATTTTTAACTAGGTATGTTCTCAAATGAGACATGAAACATAAGGCTAACTTTGAGAAAATGTCTTAACAGTTTATAAGTTCATGCCTTAAAGTCATGTGTACCAAAATCAAACTGGTATGTTGCGTTTTATAGCTCCCAGAGAATTTATTGTGTGTGATTTCAAAATGTTCTGACTCTAATTTTGGACTCAATATGTGATTCTCGTAATATTTTTAGGGGTGGGTCCAGAATGAGTGATAGCTTTTCAAAATGGGCCAATATGTCTAAGTGAATATAAATATACAGTCCGTCTTAACTGAACTCTACCATTGCCTTAGGGATCTGCAACTGAAAGGGGCCAAGATAGGGTTCAGTACAGTTCACTTTTACAATGGAAAAATCAATGGAAACGAGGCATTAAATAAATGTAAACCCCCTTTGTGGACTACCACAGCTAGGATGCTCCAATCATTAGGAATGACTGCCTCAGCTTGCTGACCCTAAACCATGCATTGAGCCTATTAGTTAAGAAAAAGCTTGCAAGCAAAACACTTCCAAAATGAAGTAGTTTGGCCTGACCTTTGTTTTACCATTAGCATTAGCATTAGCTTTAGCGCTGTTGGTAAAAAATTGAATACAAACTCAAATTTTGACCCCTTCTCTAACGCCACTTACTTATTTTAATAATTTGATATATTAATTCATAATCCAGAGACATCAGTTCCACCCTTATTTATCGGACACCACACACGATAAATTACCAATTGAAATGTTTAGGCACCGAAATCAAAAATGTTACAGTTTAACCAATACTGAACATCCCCTTTACAAATGTTTCTGTTTCTACGACTAATATTTAAGATTCGCTCACAATTCTTTTTTCGTAGTGTAACAAAGTCCGTATTTTGTGACCGTCTGTATCTAGTGCACAGGAAACGATGCAGAAAAACCCAACTGCACTAGACACTCCTCGGACGAGGGAAGATCTCCTTGTCAGAGCAGCATGGTAATCTTTAAATCCAACTTTTTTACGCCTGAGATCCGTTGAATCAGAAATCTCTCAAATCAAACCCTGCATGTTCCTGAAAAGCTTTTGCCTGTGCTTTGGTGTGGACTAATGCATGAAAAGCAGTCAGTACCTGTACAGTTTCCGAACTAATGCACATGGTATGCGCCAAGGTACAATGTACAATATGGCCATAGTGTAAATAGGCAGGCGGGCTGCCACTGTAGAAGGAGCATACAGGCAGCTAATATAAAAGTCAGCTGTATTGCAGGGCGGACAGAGTTTCCATTCATTTGTCTGCTTTTGAAAGCCCTCCAGAAATACAACCTCTAATAAACTCTGCAGACATTTCCACCCTGTGAATACGCCGGTCTTCTCGAATCACTCCCAGACGCCGTCACCAATAACCCCAGGACGCCTGGAAGTATCTCATCCCATTTTTCCTGAAAGGACTCCAGTGTTATTTCGGCACATGCAGTGGCCAACAAGAACCTTCTAATTTCATCGCTTCCCAGTCTTTCCTCTGGAGATGACGTAAAGTCTCGTATCTCTTGGGAGCTAAACCCTTTAGCAGCTTAATGGCAGGAACAGACTTATAGGAATTCTGCATTTCATCCTATTTTTAGACGTTTTTGTTTTAGATTAGGAAATCTGAAACGCATTTCTTTGTTGTTGTTGAGAATTTACCTCTGGGACCCAAGTCAGGACAAGATGTTGAAACCGAAGTAAAAGCTCTTTGTTCTCCACCCCTACTTTTTGATTTACCCCTCTCCCATCCCCCCAACTTAATGTCTTTTGGCTCCACTGCTGTTCCACAGCTGCATGCTGAGTAAAAAGGGCAGCAAACCCAGCTGCTTCAGTCAACTATGATTGCCTAAGGTCAAGGTTGGACTTCCTACGTGTCAGTTTATCCTGCCTGAGAGAGAGAGAGCACCCACAAATAACCTAAATTAAAACCCATCTGCTGCCTCCCCTATCATCCCCACCCACCACCCCCCCAAAAAAACACCAATTTTCAAAACCTTTGTGCTGCAATCACTTGGTATAAAATTTCTATTCGAGGAACGTGTCCCGTCTCGCTCGTTTGGCTCCTCCATTGTGTCGGTGTTTGTGTGCGGTAGCTTTTTTGGCAAGCTCTCTGCTGACTTTGAGTGAGTCTGAGTCAGCTTGGGTGAGTTGCAGCATCTGCCTAAAGATAGCAGACAAAAACTGAGCAGGACAATGAATCACACGCCGCAAAGTGCGTTCACACACCTACTAATTTAGACAACCTCCAAGCCCGCAGTTCCTGATTTACGCACAATATATCATTCATTAGCTTGGTGGCTTGATGTCTGTTGGTGCTAGAGTCCTCTGCTTGGTTTGGAAATACATCTGTGTTTTTTTTTTCACTTGCACCCCGACTGGCATCGGATTTTGTTTACGTGACTTGTAAATGAGGTATAATCTTGCCTCATTTTTGTGCATGTTTCCTAAACACGCGAAGGCAGCAGTAAACGGGAGACTGAATCAGGAACTTCATTTACCCGAAATTCGGCTGTCCTTCTTGGCATTCATGACCCTTCCTGTTTTTCTTTTTTTTCTCCAGTATGGCAGCTGCATGCAAGGCCCAGCAGGAACCTCTGGAAGAGATGGTAACCCCGGAGCCAACGGCATTCCAGGCACCCCAGGTATCCCGGGCCGTGACGGGCTCAAAGGTGAAAAAGGGGAATGCGTGAGTGAGATCTTTGAGGAACCCTGGAGGCCCCACTACAAGCAGTGCGCCTGGAACGCACTGAATTATGGGATCGACCTGGGTAAAGTGGCGGTGAGTATTACCGCCTGAGCAGTATCTGTGTTACGAATTCACACGGAAAGGACTCACAGTTTCACCTCAAGTAACCGCAAGCTTTAAAGTAGTTTACTGGTGTTTTATGAGACACATGAACACAAAGCAGAGCCACATTGCGGCACAACTGCAGCTCCAGGCTTTTTCTTTGGGGGGAGGGGGGATTTGTCTTCACTGGTTTCATGCAATCTGGAAAATCCCATTCTTTCTTGTAAAAAAAACAAAAAAAAAACTAACTCCAGCTCAGTCAGGTTGGACTGAGTTTGTGTGTTGATGTCAATTTCTGAATCAGTATGCAGGAAATGTAGGTTTATGCGTGGACTTTAGGAAATTCCAGCATGTTGATATGCTTTGATCCCAGTCCTTCTAGCGTATTCTGAATAATTCTGAAATAATTTTTTAATATATATTAAATGCAAAATGTCAATATTTTTTTAACAGTTTTGGCTCAATATTGGCTCCGAGTGTGTTTTTCATTTACCAAATGGCCTGTTTTTGAGTCTGTGCACTCCAGTTAACAATTAATTACTAAATCTGACTTTTGTTAGTCTTAAGATAAGTCAGATTTCTCAGGGTTACCATGGACACCGTGTTGCAATGGACTGAGTACAAATGCACACCAAACTTTTTATGTCTTTATTTGTAAAAACAACAAATACAATTCTGAAAACCATTTTTTCTTTCCTATTACTTTCACTTTTACACAATTTTGCTCCACCTTGTGTTGGTCCGTCACATAATGTCCCAGTACAACACATTAAGGTTTGCGGAGGGTGAGAAAGAGAAAACATTATATATATATATATATATATATATATATATATGTTTTAGTTTTTGCATAAGTTCTGTAAAATAAATTCACTCAGAATCTGTGTGTTGCCGTGTCTAAGGACTGCACGTTCACCAAGCTGCGCTCGGACAGCGCTCTCAGAGTCCTCTTCAGCGGTTCCCTGCGACTCAAGTGCAAGAACGCCTGCTGCCAGCGGTGGTACTTCACCTTCAACGGAGCCGAGTGCACGGGACCCCTGCCGGTGGAGTCAATCATCTACTTGGACCAGGGAAGTCCAGAGCTCAACTCCACTATCAACATCCACAGAACATCCTCAGGTAAGGGAGAACCTGTAGTGAACTCTAAAAAACCCAAACAAATAAAATAAAGGACTGAAACATTGAATCGTGGACTGTGCCTCACTGGTAACACTTTATTTGAGGGGGTGTGCATAAGACTGACACGACACTGTCGTAAACATGATAAAACACTGGTGGCATGAGTCTTCATGAAGTGTCTTTGGGTAAATAATTCCACTTTTAATGCAAAATTGAACTAAAAGTTGCATTAAAAGTCCACTAAACGTGTCAATTTTACATTATATTTTAAATAAATACATTTATAATGCAAAAGTCTATTCAAACTTGCATTAAAAGTGTCATCATTTACTGAGTGACACTTCATGACAACAGGAGGATTCGTGAAGGCTCCTTCATGCTTATGATAATCCCATGTCAGTATTATCTTCAAATAAAGTGTTACCACCTCATTTTGTACTTGAGTAGGTTTACCTTATTAAAAAAAAAAAAAGTTTTATTTAATCATTATTTTTGCTCTCACAGTTAAAACCGTGGTATTGGAAGATGACTTACTGTCGTCTCAAGAGTAAACAAACTGAGGTTTGGTTTAATGTTTAATCCGGATCATTTGAGCAAGAGCAATGCAAAACGTTTCTGAAACAAATCCGACGGATCAAACCGGCACGTCGCGGAGCGCATTCAGAAGCTTCGACGTGCCGGCATCGTCTTTACTTGTTGTTCAGAGACGACATATTTTATCAGCCATGACAATTCCTCTTCCCGTTGATTTGGCAAACAGACCAACCGTATCTTTGCACCAGTGTTTTTGCTCGGTCTAAAACCAACGCCGGTGTTGCAGGGCAACAGAAAATAACAGAGGCATCGTTTAGCTTTTGATCTGGCTGAGGCTCGCCAAGAAGTACGCCCCAGGTAATCCTCCGTGTGCTCAGCTGCTGCCGAGCAGGCTGCTTCTTAACTTCACAAGGGCCACCGCGTGTCAGAAAACTAATTCAGGATTTAAGATGCGAAATGATTGAAGTTGTGTGTTTTTGCTAAAAAAAAAAAAAGATTCCTGGCCTCTGACCTCTGCTCATGTTTTCCTTTTGCAGTCGAGGGGCTGTGCGAGGGCGTCAAGGCAGGGTTGGTGGACGTGGCGGTGTGGGTGGGGACCTGCGCCGATTATCCCCGGGGAGACGCTTCCACGGGGTGGAATTCTGTGTCCAGGATTATCATAGAGGAACTGCCTAAATGAGAAGACAGAGTGATATGAAAGGGAGGACCCGGTCTTTGTAGTGTTGGAGCAAGTCGCCTGACACACCAGAAATAATCAGGTACGGCCGGTTGAGGCGTGACAGAGCCACTGATGGTACCTTGAATGTTTTTCTTTCTTTCTTTTTTTTTTTTTAATTACACGTACAGAAAATTCTGTTGCTCTGCCTCCTGGAAGTAAACTCTGTACTGCGGTTTATTTTTTTGTCTGCTGGTGGCCTGGCAATTGATTGCAGTAACCATTCAATGTGCTTCAAATGTACTGTATGATGTGTGTGTGTATGTGTGAATCGTTTCTGTCAATAAAGTCACGTTTTTCTAAAGACTCGACTTGATCACTTGTAGGAAGTGGAAAAGACGTGGGATTTCCAGGTTTGGAGAAATGTGGACCATAAAACTATGAGCTTGGGAAGATATTTATATTTTACAGAAAATGTCCCGTTGTCTGACTTGTGTCCATTCGTTTGTTAATTCATCCTTCCATTCTTCCATTTCTCCATTATTTCATCCAACGTCGCATCTTTCGATTCATGCATTAATCAACATCATTCATCTGTCAGTTCATCCATTATTTAACACACCCATCTGTTTGTCCATCAGTTCTTTAGCATCCAATTTTCTTTTAAAATCATTTTACCTACAGAAGCATAAACAAAATATATTATTAAAATAAAGAAGTTCCTGTAGGAGAGGGCACCTGATTCTAAGACATAAAAACTACAAATAACATCCTAAATGTTGATTGTTTCCTATTATTGTTGGACTTTATTGTGTGTATTCTCAGCGAAAACAGGATACGGGTCACTCCTTTAAAACTTTACCAAATCGGTCTCACGATCTTGGGTTGTTTGAGTCATTTTTGGGTTTGTTTGTTATTTCATTGTTTCTTAGTTTCTACTTTTCTTTTCTTCTTCCCTTTTTTGGTTATTTTAGTTTAATTATGTTCCTCATGTCTAGTTATTTGCTAGTGTTAGATTCAGTTTTTCTTACCAGTTTGTGTATCCTGTGTCATTTTCTCTCTCTTCCCTCACACCTGCAACCCATTTCTATTCAGCCATCTGTTTCTTGTTCAGTAATCAACTTCCTGCAGTAAATACCCATCTCATTCTCAGTCACTCCTTGTTGGTTCCTCCTGTTATTCTCTTCCTTGTGTTTCCCTGCTGGTCAGTGATCTCTGGATTTCAGGTTTTTTTTTTTCTTCTTCATTAAATCTTCAAATCTAATCTTGAAAGGCAGTGTAAATTTTACTGTGACATTTACACACGTCGTATATTATAAACCTAGAACCTCAGGCTGAAAAACCAAGCTTGTGCCATTCTTAAATTCTGGTCTAACGCTGCACAAAAATCACTTATTTTTACAGGTTTCAAATGTAATGCCTGGTTCAGTGCATTAAACATTTAACTGTCTTCATAGAGGTTGGAAAGTCGGGAAACTGGCAGCCTGGAAAAGTGTGGAATAACGCGTTGGAGCCAAACACCACACCCTGCAATAAAATAGGTCAAAAATAAAACATTTATTGTGTTCACGAGTTAATAAAGCACTTCACATTTCATAACAAAATGTAATAAAATACACTTAGTTTGTGTATTGAGCAAAAAATGACTATGGAAGAAGCATCATCATTGCTGCAGTTCACACATTAAATAGACTGTTTTTCATCTTTCTGTTGCCATAAAACATAAATAAAACTTCCTCTGTGGTAGAATGCTGAATTCACCACATCGTTACAATATGCCCCTCTTGTTTGAAAAAGTAGTTACCAAATCACATTTATATAATTTCCAAAGGGACAAGCTGAAACAACTCATCCCCATGAAATAACTGTGCACTTAAATGGGACACATATTCCTGTCATGTTTTTACAGAAGAGGATTAAGGCCACTGAACATTTTTTGTTGACTTTTTCCCCCCCTCAGATTTCAGGATTAAATCTCAGGATTTTGACTTTTCTCTGAAAAATCTTAACTTTTCTTTAGAATTCTGACTTTAATCTTCTAAATTCAAAAGTCAAAATTCTGAGGGGAAAAAATAAAAATAAATCAAAATTCCATGAGAAAAAAAAAATCCCAAAATTCTAAGAGTAAAAGCCAAAGTTCTGAGATTAAAGTCAGAATTCTTTTACTTCAGTGGAAATGAGTTAGTAGTTTTACTGCTTCGACTTTTTTCCCACTTTAACGCATCTCCAAGTACTTAATGAAGGCCTCTGGGGAAACGCGGTCCGCTCTTCATCTCCAACGTTTCAGCCGGAGCTTGAAGCCCTGTGTGGCTGTCCATGCTGGGTCCTCTCCATCTCTCTCATTTCGTCCCCAGAAGGAAGCGGGACACGTTCTCATAAACCACAAAAGTGATGCAGCAGGCCGGCGTGACGCGGATCAAATTTGGGACGATGCCCTTGTAGAAGCCCCAAGCTCCTTCGTTTCTGCGGAGAGAATAACGAACGTGAAAAGGAAGCCGGGTCCAAGTGACCGGTCCTGGCAGATCGGCATCCGTACCTCCACGTCTGTCCGATGACATCTACGACTCCTCCGTATCTGCTGTGCTGGTCTTGGAGCCGAGCTCTCACCACCTGATATGGGTACGTCGTGGCGACGGCGAATATTTTGGACAGTGCTGCCATTGTGATGTACTCCAGAGCGTTCTGCTCATGAGAGAACGACAGAGAGGAGGGTGAGCAGGAAGGAGGAAGTGATGACTTTCTTCAGTGTAACCCCAAGTTTGAAACTCACCAACTTTGCATCTGAAGGCACCTTCTTGTATTTGTTGTAGTCTCTCTTGAGCTCTTCGTAGGCCATGAACTGCAGAGCCCCGTGAGACGTACCGAACAGACCCGGAACGTAGCCCTGCAGAACACAACCGGACTTCACGTCAGCTGGAAGTATGCATGATGAAGAGTAATGACGCCCCCTAGTGGAGGATGACCATTTCCTGCTGAAGTGACGGAAGGGAAGTATTGGAAGCTCATGCAGGTCATGAAAGAAAAGAACAAAATCTCAACAGGAAGTTATAATTCCGAGTTTTAGAGGCAGAATTATTATGAGATATAAAGGCATCATTTTTTTTTTTTTTTTAGGTAAAAACAAAGTCATAACTTTGACTTTCTAATTTAAAGTCATGATTATGAGACACTGGACGAAATCGAATTTATTATTTTGCATCTCAATTATGACTTTAAAGCAAAAATTAAGATTTGGAAAGTTGAGATTATGGACTGCATCTCATAATTATTACTTTTAAAGTCAAAATTATGACTTGTATCCTCAAAATTATGACATTAAAACTCAGAACTTTTAAGTCAAATTCAGCACTCATAATTATGACTAAAATCAAAACTATGGCTTTGAAAGGTGAAATTATGACTCATAATTTCGACTGGGTCTCATAATTATAACTGAAACTTGAAATTATGGCTTTTATTCCAAAATAATGACACGCCCTCAAATGATGACGCCAAGACTCATAATTATGCCTTTAAACCTCATAATTATGACTATAAAACTTGCAATTATGACTTTCCTGTTGGGCTTTTATTTGTTTCTTTCATGGCACAAAATCTAGCATCTATAATCATCAGACACACTTAATATGTCGCGCATGGAAGACCACAAAAAATGTCTCACTTTGTAAAGTCCTGGCAGGCCCTCATGGCGGTAGATCTTCACCAGGGCGTCCACCATCCCCCTGTACTGCTTACCGGTGGGGTCGGCGCTGTACTGCAGAACCAGTCGGGTCTTGGTGACCCAGATCGGGTTGGTTATGGTGAGAGTGAGGATGCCTGAGAAGAAGCAGCAGGAAGCAAGACTCTAAAGGTGTGCCAGAGCCTTTCAAGTTCTCACTCACACACACACACACACACACACACACACACACACACTGTTTTAATGTTCTGCCAGGTCTGGCTGCAACTAAGTAGATTAAAAAAAGAGTTTTCAACAGCCTTTACGAAGAAAAAAGCACGGCACATTGGATGAGTAGGTGGTGCAAAATGTGTTTGCATTTAGTATTTTAATAGGTTTCTACTCATTTGTCATATAAACATTTTTCTTCAGATTCAGCTTTCTCAGCACTTCATGCCAAGTAAAAATAAATAAATAAATAAAAATCAAATATTCACCATAAATTTACAGCCAATATCTCAGATTTTAACACGAAACCTTTTTTAAACAGAAGAAAAATGTAATTTTAAAAAGGAATTTGTGCAAAAAAAAAAAAAAAAGCAACTTATTTCATAGGTTGTAGTATTAATGGATGTGTGAACTGATTGTAAGAATGTGAAAAATTTAAGATGCAGCTTTAGTGCCGCTCGTTTCAAAAAATATTAATCTCAAAATTAGATGCTAATGTCACTTTATCACATATTCGGTGGATCAGCACCTTACTCTCAAGGCTAGTTTTTCTTCTGCTTATAGTAATCAACTTGCAAAAAAAAAAAAACATATAAAGAAAAAATAAATAAAATAAAGTAATAAAATATCTGGAATAAATGAAGCATTTTGTTGCAATTTTTCATCTTGCAGATGCAAGTGAATTTGCATTCAGTTTCTTGGCACTACATGTTACTGGAGTGATTCAGAGCTCATAATGATGTTATCCTCCCTGGATCCGTCTGTTTAAACAGAAATATTGTGTGGCAGCTTCAATTTTATTACCTGGGTTAAATTTATCCAGGGAAAAAATAAACAAACTCGTTTGACCCCCTTAGTAAATGTAATAAACAAAACAGGTGTGCAGTCACTTCCATGTGAACCTGTCAGCTGCATCCAGCTCTGAGCGGAGTTATCCAGCTGAGAGGCCGTTTCTAACCTGCTGCAGCCGCCGAAACCAGGTGCTCTGCAGGGCTCAGTTCAGCCTGACGGCCTTCCTTAGTGTAGCCTTTGATTGCATTGTAGCTGGAAAGGAAGAGGGAAAACTTACATCAACAGATTTCTGAATGTCACTGTTGCAGGTGAAATCGTCCTGATGCAGGGTTTTTTTTTTCATACATACAAGAAGAAGTAGAAACCCCAGGACAAGCCTGCGCCCCAGATGTTGGGGGTCACCCCTTGGTACAGACCCCTCACTCCCTCCTGATGCCACACACTCTTCATACAGTGAAGAATACCGCTGTACTTGGGCCTCAACTCCAGTCCGTCACTTACTGCATTGGAAGAGACGTTCATATCTTAGTGAGTGTTCAAAAATACATCCAGAAAAGCCGATCCTCTCGCTGTACCTGCAAACCTGATCTTCACCAGGTCCAGTGGGTGAAGGACCAGAGTGGACACCACTCCACCGCTCAGTCCCGCCACCAGGTTTTCTACTTTCACATGGCTTAAGACCTGCTGGACGTGTCCAGCGACGGAGACAGCGGAGATGTGTTTTCTGGGCAGCCCTGTCGTCTCTGTGGCGTTACGGTGGTTCGGTGCGGAGCTCATCCTTAGCAGGTAACCGAACTCAGCTAGCCTTCTCCGCCGCAGCTAGCTGAGCTCCTAACAACCCCCAAACTAACTCTGTAAAAGTGAGACGGCTGGTTGACTCCGCGACAACATTTAGATATGGCACAGATACGAGGAAACCGCCGGAAATTCACGGCACGTCGGCAGCCGAACCACGTTTCTGACATGAGGCGAAGCTCATCGCCACCGCTAAGTGTCAAGTCTCGCACTCCTCCGGCTCGACCTTGTTGTGAGGAACCGATCAGATGTCAAGTTGTATTCCTCAGAGTTGTACTTCCGGAATGTACTTTCAAAATAATTCGAATCCGGGCCCCACTCCTCAACGCGGCCGTCACTGGTTCGAGTACCGGCCCGTTGACCTCTGCCACATCTTTTCACCCCTCTATCTATCTATTTAGTGTGGAATGAAGGCAATTAGAGCCAAATAACAATGTTTGTTGCATCAGGAAACGCAACACTAAATCAAATAAATCTTTGGTAATAGTATTTGTTTACATGGTAGTTTGTCTTGCTCTATGAGGCCTTCATTCACCAGTTGATTTTTTTTTACTTGCAGATCTTCTTCCAAGCAGTGTTAATTGAGCATTTTTATTTAGATTTAAAGTCTGCTAGAGTCAATTTAGAGTTTAATTAAAATTGCACCCATCAACAACAAGCACTCATACTGGGTTTAATGTAAAAAAAAAAAAAAAAAAAAAAAATTTTAAAAAATAAAAAAAAAAAAAA